>NC_056727.1:1194353654-1194513654 GCF_019279795.1 Protopterus annectens
CATTCACGCTGTAAGAATTCTATTTCTAATGCAATATGGCACTGCAGTATAACAGTGAGCAGTGTGCTTTGCTCATTTTGTCAGAGTTGTACTGCTGAGCTGTAAAGTCGTCTTCGTTTTCTTCTTTCGGCTGCTCCCTTTAGGGGTCACCACAGCGGATCATCTGTTTCCATTTCTTCCTGTCCTCTGCATCTTGCTGTGTCACACCAACCACCTGCATGTCCTCTCTCACCACATCCATAAACCTTATCTTAGGCCTTCCTCTTTTCCTGTTACCTGGCAGCTTCATCCTTAGCATCTTTTTCCCAATATATTCAGCATCCCTCCTCAGCACATGTCCAAACCAATGTAATCTTGCCTCTCTGGCTTTGTCTCCAAACCTTCCAACCTGGGCTAACCCTCTAATATACTTATTCCTAATCCTGTCCACCCTTGTCACACCCAGTGCAAATTTTAACATCTTTAACTCTGCCACATCCAGCTCTGACTCCTGCATTTTTGTCAATGCCACTGTCTCCAACCCATATAACATAGCTGGTCTCACTACCCTCTTGTGTTTCACTCTTACTGGTACTTGTCTGTCACAAATCACTCCTGACACTCTTCTTCACCCACTCCATCCTGCCTGTACTCTCTTCTTCTCCTCTCTTCCACACTCACCATTACTCTGAACTGCTGATCCCAAGTATTTAAACTCATCCACCTTCGCCATCTCTACTCCCTGCATCCTCACCATTCCTGAAGACTCCTTGAAGGCGGTTGCCAAAGTGCTAGAGGTGCAATAAACTGGTGTTTTGAGTGGATTCTTCATCTGTGGTCTTCAGTTTATCTTTCCTTTTTGGTTTGTGCAATCCTCAACATTCCTCTATCGTCCCTCTAATTCACACACATATATTCTGTCTTAGTCCTGCTGAACTTCATTCCTCTTCTCTCTAGAGCATATCTTCACCTCTCCAGGGTCTCCTCCACCTGTTCCCTACTCTCACTACAGATCACAATGTCATCTGCAAACATCATAGTCCACGGGGACTCCTGTCTGATCTCGTCTGTCAACCTGTCCATCACCATTGCAAATAAGAAAGGGCTCAGAGCTGATCCTTGATGTAATCCCACCTCCACCTTAAACGCATCTGTCACTCCCACCACAGACCTCACCGCTGTCACACTACCCTCGTACATATCCTGTACCACTCTTACATACTTCTCTGACACTCCCGACGTCCTCATACAGTACCACAACTCCTCCGTAGGCACTCTGTCTTATACTTTCTCTAAGTCCACAAAGACACAATGCAACTCCTTCTGACCTTCTCTGTACTTCTCCATCTACACTCTCAGAGCAAATATCGCATCTGTAGGGCTCTTTCCTGGCATGAAACCATACTGCTGATCACTAATCATCACCTCCCTTCTTAACCTAGCTTCCACTACTCTTTACCATAACTTCATGCTGTGACTGATCAATTTAATCCCTCTGTAGTTACTATAGCTCTGCACTTCTCCCTTATTCTTAAAAAATCGGTACCAAAACACTTTTTCTCCATTCCTCAGGCATCCTTTCACTTTCCAAGATTTCATTAAACAATCTAGTTAGAAGCCCCACTGCCATTTCACCTAAACACCTCCATGCTTCCACAGGTATGTCATCTGGAGCAACAGCCTTTCCATTCTTCATCCTCTTCATAGCTATCCTTACTTCCTCCTTGCTAATCCACTGCATTTCATGATTCATTATCCGCTCATCAACCAACCTTCTCTCCCTCTCATTCTCTTCATTCATCAACCCCTCAAAGTACTCTTTCCATCTGCTCAACACACTCTCCTCGCTTGTGAGTACATTTCCCTCATTATCCTTTATCACATTTACCTGCTGCACATCTTTCCTAGCTCGGTCCCTCTGTCTAGCCAATCAGTACAGGTCTTTTTCTCCCTCCTTAATGTCCAGCCTTTCATACAACTCTTTATACACCTTATCCTTAGCCTTCACCACCTCTCTCTTTGCCATGCACTTCATCTCCTTATATTCCTGTCTACTTTCTTCATCTCTCTGACAATCCCACTTCTTCTTCACCATCCTCTTTCTCTGTATACTCTCCTGTACTTCCTCATTCCACCACCAGGTCTCCTTGTCCTCTTTCCTCTTTCCAGATGTCACACCAAGCACCTTTCTAGCCATCTCCCTTACTAGCTCTGCTGTAGTTACCCAGCTATTCGGTAACTCTTCACTGCCACCCACTGCCTGTCTTAACTCTTCCCTGAACTCCAACTCACAATTACCCTTTTTCAGTTTCCACCATTTGATCCTTGGTGCTGACCTCACACTCTTCCTCCTCTTCTTGATCACCAATGTCATCCTACAAACCACCATCCTATGCTGCCTAACTACACTTTCCCCTGCCACCACGTTACAGTCTCCAATCTCCTTCAGACTGGCCCTTCTACATAAGGATATAATCCACCTGTGTGCATCTTTCTCCACTCTTGTATGTCACCCTATGGTCCTCCCTCTTGTTAAAATATGTATTCACCACAGCCATGTCCACCCTTTTCGCAAAATCCACTACCATCTGACCATCTGCATTCCTTTACTTAACACCATACTTACCCATCACTTCCTCATCCCCTCTGTTCCCTTCACCAACATGCCCACTGAAATCTTCTCCAATCACCACTCCCTCACCCTTGGGTACAGTCATCACCACTTCATCCAACTCACTCCAAAATTTTTCTTTCTCACCCATCCCACACCCAACTTATGGAGCATATACACTAACAACATTCATCATTACACCATCAATTACCAGCTTCATAAACATCACTCTATCCGACACTCTTTTCACCTCCAAAACACTGTTAGTAAACTGTTCCTTCAGGATAAGCCCTACACCATTTCTCCTCCCATCCACACCATGATAAAACAATTTGAACCCATCTCCGATACACCTAACCTTGCTCCCCTTCTGTCTGGTCTCTTGCACACACAATACCAACCTTCCTTCTGTCCATCATATCAGCTAACTCTCTCCCTATACCAATCATACTGCCAACATTCAAAGTTCCGACACTCACTACCACAGTCCTAGCCTTTACCTGCCTTCGGGCATGCCTTCCCCCTCTTCTCCTCCTTCGGCCAACAATCGCCCAATTTCTGCCAGCACCCTTTTGGCCAACAGTACTGGTGGTGGTCGTTGTTAACCCGGGCCTCGACCGATCTGGTATGTATATCTGTACTGTTGTCCGCATGTATGATTTGGCAAAATTTTACACCAGATGCCCTTCCTGACGCAACCCTCCCCATTTATCCGGGCTTGGGACTGGCACAAAGAAATGCACTGGCTTGTGCATCCCTATTCCAGGTGTTTTATCTCTGTTACTATATTCATTGCTTCCAGTATAGTTGGTTTAGATTTTGATTTCCATTATTTAGTAATTGATTTTTGGCAGCCAGCAGTATTAGGCACAACATGGCTTTACCATGTCTAGGCAGTTCCAATTCTATTTCATAGCTCAGACCAATCTGCCCAGCATCTCCTACGGTGCAAACTAGTTTTCCATGTTGAAGTGAATGGATGCAACATGACTGATAATTATGTGAACTGTTTGTGACAGTTGGGCAGTATGAGTATCAATAGCTACGATGTCTATGATTTGAAAAAGCCTAATTTAGATGTGCTAAATCCATGGACTGCTTGATGCATTTGCTTGTGGCTCTGAAAACAAATTGCTGCTCATGTGTGACTCTTGACTTTTCAGCAGTATTTTTTTAAGAATTACTTTCCCCTTGTGTACTATACAAGACTGTGCAAGGTCATCTGGTATAGTATCTAAATGTTGAGGAATAGCACCCTAAGGTTTGTCTGAGCCAGTTTAGTGCACAGGGATAAGGTTAGAAATGGGTACTCAGCTTCATGCTATAGGCCTAACTGGGTTTGATTACTATGTTTTCTGCTTGGAAAATATATGTCTTTCATAAACTCACTTAACTATGCAATATTTATGGGTTGCTGCTGAAAAGAGGTTCTTTTTTTAGTAAGTTTAACTGGTTATCAATGGAAAAAGATGCTAAACTGGCTTTCTTAGAAAGGAAATGTTATACAGTTTTAAGCAGGAAAACAAGTACTACAAGGCTTTATTTCAGTGTAGGGATGGTATTTGTGAATGTATTATGCCAGCACATATTGGATGTAAGGCACTCAGATGGTAAGTGCTGATTCACAAATGTACTGAATGTCCTTGACTGCTCAGACACCCTCCATGCTAAAGATATGAGAACTGTCTGAAAAGCAGCAATGACGGTATGCAATTGAAGGAAAGTGTTGTTTTCACAGAATTGTCCATCTGTACAAACAACAGCAGCTCTAAATATGGAATACTGTGTGTACCAGCCAAACACAGCATCCCAAAATGGAATTCACCCCACTACCAGTGAAATATCACTGGTCCTGGGGTATGAATTCGGGGTTAGAAAGGTATTGGAAGCCCAGCCCCTACAATACTATTTCATGATTTTTCAGTTTCAGGATATAGAATTTAGGCTAAATGAGCAGTACTTTATGGCTTGAACTAGCAAATTCATAATACTGTTATTTAACCATCATATAATTGGTGAAGTTAGTATTGGAAAAGTCCAGTACTAAGGACATCACATAGAACATTGTATCCCTTTCTTGAGTCTGTTAATGATTATAGACCCCTTCCCTACCTTCATTCAATCTGACAGAAGTAGAACTGTTGCATTTCCCACTTAGCATGTTACTGATCATGGTCTTCTCTCCACCTAATTGACATGTCAGAGATCAATGTCTCTTCAATGCCACCTTATCTATCTTAAATCTGCTCTATGTATCTGTCCCAGCCTGTCCATCCTGACAGTGATCAGTCTGTCCACCTGTTAGAAAATCCATTATCTGCCCCCATCTAAACTGTTATTTCAGTGACTGGCCTTTTACAGCCCCTACCCAGTAATTCAGCAGTTGATGTCTCCTTTCCCCAGCCTGTCTTTTACAACAGTAGCCAGAATCTTGCTCCTACCCTCCATTCATACTTCATGCTCACCCCACAGGATGTCTGTGCAACCTGCCCCTATTCTGTCGTTTTTAATTTCTCCATGTTTTTTGGGTTTCTAGTACCATGACAGGAATGGACCACATTCCTAACTCAAACTATGATTAAAGTTCATGAAATTAGTATTGTTTGAATCTTTGATGTCAGCCAAAAGTGCTCTTCGCAGCACCTGCAATGTGCCCAGTAATGACTCCTTCTGCAATTTGTATGGTGTTACATGAATTGGTAACATATCTAAATACGATTGTAATTTATTTTTTATAAGCCCCGTTGCTCCTACTACTATTGGAACTGTCTGGGTATCTTTCTTCCACATGCCTCTCATTTCTGCCTGCAGATCCAGGTATTTTATGACTTTGTATCTCTGTACACAAGACACTGTAGTCACTAGGTATGGTGATTTCAATGATCAATGCTACGTGTGTCTTCTTTTCTTGGACCACTATGTCTGGTTTTCTAGCATCTATCTTTTGGGCTGTTGGTATTGGGTGATCCCATGTGATATAAACTTCATCATTTTCTATGATTCTTTGTGGCTCATGTTTCCAGTATTTTTCAGCCACTTCGATACCATAATGTTTGCACAATCTCCAGTGTAACAGTCTTATCACATTATTATGCCTTTCAGTATACAATCCCTCTGCCATTAGTGTGTCTCAACCAGCAACAACATGTATGACTGTTTCCAATTCGGTTTTACAAAACCTACATATGTTTGTTTCTCCCACATGTTCAATGGACTTTGTAAACCAGCATGTACATAAGCCCACTATCTTGGGCTGCCAATATTAACCTTTCATTTCTTGATGTGAATTCACCTCTCCTTAACCATTCCTGCATTCGTTCTTGATCAACATGATGCTCTTCGAGAAGTTTTCTATACTTGCAACTATATTTATGTTTTTTACACATTTCTTGCCTTCTCATCTGGTCCTTCACCTTATATTCTTTCTTTTGTTTTTTAGCACATTCAGTTGCTGCCTGTTTTTTTATCTTCTTCTGGTTTGATTTCCATTCCTGATTGACATCGATATGCTTCTGCTAAATTAAGCAGAGATGTCATCTTAGATTTATTCTCCTCATATTTCAAGATTTTCACTACATTTGGATCTTGTGAGGTCAGTAGATATGTGTAGAGTGCCACAACTGCAGATCTATAAATGTAATCAATTTCAAGGAGGCCCATCCCTTCTTTGGAACGGGGAATATATAATATTGGTATACACTGATTTTTATAAATCATTTGGTGATCATGAAGCATCCTTGTTTTAATATCCAGTATATCCAACACTTTTTGGGGCCAGTCAATTACTTCAAAGCTATAAGTTAAGACAGGAAGAGCAAATTGATTTATGGCTTGGATCTTGTTCCTAGATGTCACTGCTGTTTTCAGGATTAATTTAAGTCTTCTAAAGTAGCCCTTACTTAGTTTTATTCGCATTTGTTCATGTTTTATTGCTGATCCTTCATCATTTCCCAAGTATTTATACATTCCCTCTTGCTCAAGTTCTTTTATATCACATTCTTGTCCCAAAATGATGTTTTCCTGGTGCTGCAGTTTTCCTTTTTTAAAGGTTGCTTTCGTGCATTTATCGGGACCAAATGACTTTCCGATATCATCTGAAAAAGTTTTGACAACCTGCAGCTCTGCTTTCAGTTCCTCATCTGATGAGCTATACAGTTTTAAATCATCAGCAAAAAGAAGATGAGAAGTCATTAGACTTTGTTGTTTTCTAGGAGCAAAATTGTAGCCATGGCCTAAGCTGTAAAGTAAACAGCTTAATGGATGATTAATGGCAAGGCAGAATAGCAACAGTGACAAAGAGTCACCATGGAATACCCCCCTTTGAATTTTTGTCCCTGGGATAATAATCTGTCTTTTATCATGGCTTAATTGCAAAGTGGTCTGCCACTGTTTCATGGTTACTGTAATGTAGGAGAGTTCATAATTTAGATGGAACTTTCATAAATGGTAAAAAATATAAGGCTATGGATTTATTCAATTGCAGGTCCTGTGGGGTGGTTTACATTATTGGTTGTGAATGTGATCCAATAAGGTGGTATATTGGGCAAACCAAGAAAATGGCAAAAAATCGCTTAATGGAGCATTTAGATGACATCGAACATGGTGGGGTTGAAAATCCCGTGGCAGAACATTTTCAGGCGGTTCATGCTGGTCTTGATTCCAGTTTAATTTTTAGTATTTTGGCCAAACCATTCAATAAACAGGGCAATGTTTTCCTTAGTGAATTATTAAAGTTAGAGACTAAATTTATTATTAACTATGGTACATTATTTCCCAGAGGTTTAAATCAGGAAGTCAGTATTAACATTTGTTATTAAGTAACAGCTTGTTCATCTTATGCTGTAAGAGTGTGAGTGTTTATCTCAGTTCAACATGTGATTTTTCTCTTTTTTTATATGTGTCGTCTCCTTTTAGAAAGGAGCTTATTTATGTACAACAAGTTCACAAAATTCTTTATTATACTATGTCACCATAGCATAAACAATTGAGTATGTTAGTCTATTTTTTTGGCATGTAATGTATTCATATATTTTTATGTATATATTGTCATGTGTCACATATCTTGGGGTGTTTGTGCATTTTTTATGCACCATTATTTATTCCTTCATATATGCAAGTGTTTTTGATACATTGAGACTTGAATGGGTAAGATGGATAAGGGTTAATGAGTAACACTCACTCTTTAACACTTTTGCAATTGAATGATTTTTTTTTATCAAGCCTAATTGGTGTGTATTTAAATATGAAGCACCAGTAAATTTATTTATTTTATTTTACATTTGTTGACTGGGATAGTCCGACTGGATGCATGTCCATTTTCAGCGGAGGCCTGGGGAAATAACCTCCAAGGTACACAGAAACATTAAAACATGTTACAAATGTAGTTTTGACAAATAGTACATAAACAATCAGAATAAATGTATTCCACAGGTTAGAGTTAACCACTGATGAAAGTCAGGATAATTTAAACAGTAAAATGATTACTAGATTTTACACAATCTAGAAGAGAGTTAACCGGGCTTGATACAATGACATAGACAGTTTAGTGCCAGATGTTGTTTGAGTCTAGTTTTAAACTGACCTAGGGAGGAGAGTAAAGTAATGTCAGCTGGAAGTGTGTTCCAGGATCTGCCTACAGAGTTTGCAAAGAGAGAGTCACCAGCTGCATTGTTAATTTTGTTAGTCTGAATTAGTAGTCTATTAGAGTATCTAAGTGGTCACGGATTGTTATAAGGGTTAATAAGATTTTTAAGTGAAGGAGTATTATCCGGATTATAGAGTATTTTATAATAAGCCATGATCAGTTGGTTATACTGGATTAGACTGAGTAATTCAAGCCACCCAAGCTGGTTAAGACTGATGCAATGATGTGTCCTAAAAGGCAGCCCAGTGGCAAACCTGGCAATGTGGTTGTAGCAGGTTGAGAGTTTAAGTACAGTCTTGTTTAGATTAGAGAGTAGAGGGGATGCATACAGATGTGTTGAGAGAAGGTGAGAGTGAGCTATGGCAATTTTAGCTGGAGGGGTTCGGAAGGCTTTTATTCTGTAGAGTTACCCTAATTTTTTGTTAATGGTTTTGATCGATTGGTTTACATGTAGGTCGAATTTTAGATTGTTATCTATAATGACACTTAATAGTTTTGTAGAGGAGTCAGGGGAGATTATTGTTCCATCATTTGCATTTATGATAAAGGTAAATGCAGGAGACCTTTGCGTTGGTGAAAATAACAGCATTTTAGTTTTTTTGGGATTTAGTATCAAACGCCGTTCAGAAAGCCATTTTTCTATAGTGTTAAAGGTGGACTGGGTAGCAGACCATAAGTTTGTTGGAGAAGTGGCTGAGCAGATCAGGGTGAAGTCATCAGCATATTGGATACAGCTGACTTTTGGGATGACAGTATACAGGTCGTTAATGAAGATTGAAAACAGCAGGGGCCCTAGTATAGAGCCTTGTGGTACTCCATGGGTGTTCGGTAATAGGTTAGAGAGTTTGTTTCGCCAGAGGACAGCCTGCTGTCTTCTATTCAGGTAGTATTTAAACCATTGAAGGGCTGTAGTATCTAGGCAGAATGTTTGTAGGGTGTTTATTAAAAGTTGGTGGTCAACCATGTTAAATGCCTTGGAAAGATCCAAGAAGAGGGCGGAGGATATGTGATTGTTGTTGCAATTATGGTTAATGGTGTTGGTCAAAGCTAGTAGGACTTAAGTAGTGCTGTGGTGTGGACGGATGCAGTGTTGGGTATCTGCCATGAGGTGATTCTGGATTAGGTGGTGCATGAGTTGTCTGTGTGTGCATTCTTCCATAATCTTTGCAAGTGGAGACAGTATGGCTATTGGTCTTTAATTGGAAAATTCAGTAGAGCTGCCTCCTTTATGTAGTGAGATTAAGTAGGATATTTTCCAGATGGTGGGAATTTTAAAGAGATCTTATTCTACTTTTGGCATATTTTTTCATTTTTTTCAGTCTGGGTTTGTTTATGTGACTGTTGGTGTTCTTTAGAGTGATTTTTTCATGTTTTTTTTTTTCAAATTTCAAGCTTGAGCTGTATTACCTGGCTTGAACTGAGGCTGATTTCCCTTCCATTTCCAGTCCTACCTTGCTGATTGAAATATGGAAAGAAAGGGATGCTAGAGCAACTTCAAAAGATCTTTGGCTTTTGGGAGAGCCAGATTCACATGAAGGGGACATTCTGTTATTGGAACAACTACTTAACAAAGAGGTAACTCTATTTATAACACCGGCTTATTAGAAAAACTATCTAAGCTTGGATTTGACCCCTAGAGGTATTAGAGTAGACCAGTTACCTTCATTTGATTTTTCTGATGAGGAGAGTGACTTGTTTGAAGAATGGAAGCAAATTGCTCCAGCATGTACTGCAGGTTGGTTGAAAATATTTATCAGAAGAAATGTTAGGCAATGTACCAAAGTGCAGGAGGAGATTCTACAGTTACAGGACCATTTGAGTAAATCTGTTCCTGTTTTGTCTTTTAATAACAGAATTAAGTAGATCCAGGGCCGTGACAGTAAGGTAGAGGAGGTGGTGATTACACACAAGAAGGGGAAGTTAGAATGTGATATAAGGGACTATAAAAATGGCACAATTTTCTCATGGCAACAGAAAACGAGAAGGGGAAGGTACAGGAATGTTCATAATGGCAGCAAATCCCGAATATCATGCGATTCTTCAGCTCCCTCAGTTGAGAGAGTGTCTAGTGGAAAGAAGAATGTGTCATTTGAGGAGGCCACTCTAAATGAGGGCACTGTAGAAGAACAACCATCCTCGGCACAGCAAGTTAAAACCAGGGGTCGTAAATGGCAGGAGCGAACATATACGGCAGCGACGGCAACAACAGAAGAAGGAAGAATTAATGGCAGTTGCATTGACTTCAATGTTAACTTTATTACTAACACCAATATTGAGGTTTGTATTTTACCAAAAAATGTGGCATATGGGGACATTTAAGGTGATCAAATGGATTTAAATATTGTTAATCTTTCTGATTTGAATGTAAGTAGTGATTTTGAAGCATTGCTATTGAAGGGAACTAAATTTGTTCCAACATTTTTTCCATCTTTAGCTGATCTTATTCTGGAAGCAAACCATTTTTGTAGAAAGCTGCATTTAAAAGTGTTTTTTCAAAATTGAGTGCTTAATGGCAATGGCAGTACTGACGCTACTAATGTAAATGATGTGGACAATTTGAGTGTTTGCTCTGATGATTCACTTTTGAATGTGTCTTTATTTGCTAATGAATTTTGTGATGAGTTTTCCTGTGGGGGAAGCAGAGGGGAGTGCAGACAGTCATGAAGAAGGTTTTTGCACAGGATATGGTAGGTTAAAAGTTCCAAGGGTCCCTCATCGCAGTGATTTTTTTCCACTAAAACTATCAGCAATAGTTTGACAATTTGAAAATGTCCTTTATAGAGAGATAGAATTGGAATACAAGAAGGTCATGCAAAGACACAGGACATATCATTTGAACAAATTTGAGTGGTTGGCGTTTAACAGTTTGAGAGATATGAATGATAAATATGTGTATACTCAAGCTGACAAAGGGGGAAATTGGGTACTTTTACCCATAGCAAAGTATAATGCTATGGTGGAAGAATTGCTGAGGGACCAGTCTGTTTATACCTTGGTATCAGGGGATGTTGTTTCTATTTTCAGTGGTAAACTATTGGATTTATTGGAAAGGGGTGAAAGGTTGGGTTTTTGTACCTCCATGGATGTCAAGAAACATTTTGTGAAAAATCCTAGGTATGCCATTTTTTTCATTATCTCCAAAATTCATAAATGTTTGTACAATCTGCTGGGTAGGCCCATAGTATCAGGAAAGGGTTCTTTCCTGCAAAATGTGGGCATTTTTTTGACCATCAGTTAAAAGTTTATTTGACCAAGATCACTTCTCACATTAGAAATGGTAAAGATTTATGTGATTTGGTGAGAGTTATGAAATGGAACACTGGATACTATTGGGAAACCATGGATGTGAAGGCTCTTTACACGAGCATTAAAAATGTGTGAGGTTTAGAAGCAGTTGGCAAGATGATGGGTGAGGGTCTACGTACAAGTTTTGTATTACAGTTGTTAGAGTTTTCTTTGACACATAACTGTTTCAGATTTAGCAGACAGTATTTTCTTCAGGAAGAGAGTACTGCGATGAGGGCTTCATATGCCTCCTCTCATGCTATCATCTTTATGAATCATGAAAATCTGTTTGTTTATAATACGGAATTTTTTAGGCAACATGTGGTCATCTAGAAGAGGTATATCGATGATTTGTTTTTCATTTGTATGGGTGATGTCTCTGAGTTTCAAGACTTTCTGGACAATCTTAATCAGAAAAATAGTTTTGGGTTAGAATTCACTCACAGTACATATAGGGAGAGAGTACAGTTTCTTTTTTTATTAAAAAACATTTTTATTAAGATTTTATAACAATTTTTTTACAGACATTCATAAAAGAAATAACTTGCAATTCAACAACAAATAAATAAATGATAGATAAGGTCAACTAAAGTATTTACAACAGTGTCTAAGTGTAACAATATAACAGAGTTTCAAAAGAACCATAATAATTTTATCAAACTATACTAGTATCTTTATCTAGAATATTTTTTAAATTGGACCACATATTATATGAAAAAGATATTTTAACTGATCTTGATTTGATAGTCATCATTTCTAACAAACACATTTCAGCAAGAATATTTTTGAATTCATCATATGAAGGAGTATATTCAGATTTCCAGTTTCTGGTTATTGTTTTTCTAGCTGCTGTTAGGACAGACCATAAGACAGGATACTTAACTTTTCTTACACATTTGGGAATTGGAGTATTAAAAAGAATTAAGGATTTAGTTAATATAAAATTGTCTGTGAAAGGAGACTATTAATTTTCTCCCAAAATTTCTTTAAAATTGTACAATCGTAAAACATGTGTGACCAATCTGGTTTAGAGTCTGCTTTAAATCTCCAACATAAAATTTTATTCTTGCCAATCAATTCTAATTTGTGAGGTGTGTAGAAAACTCTATTTATAAATTTTCATGCATAAATTCTCCATCAGATAGATGAAGTAGTGTGTTTAGATGATTCTAGAATTATTTTTTTTTTATCCACTTCAGTGGGTGTCATATTATTTATTGTGGTAAAATAATTCCAATGGTTTTCTGGTATATTTTTTACTTCTTTATTAATTATTCTGTATATAGTTGATATTTTACAATCTATAGTTACATTTTGATTTATGTAAGAAGCAAAGAATTTTATTAATTTAGGTATTGATGATCTTGCATTTTGTGGAATTAAGTTAATTTTATCAGACATAAATTCCATAAAAGATTGAAGTTGAAGCCATGTAGTTCTGTCTAGTCCATATTTTATTATCAACTGTTCTAATGTAATTAAATTATCATCTTGAATAAACTGGAACCAAAAAATAAGATTTTTTTCTTTCAATGTTAAGATATTAGCCAAATTAGAAGAGATTATAACACCTTTAGTGTACGCAATAGGAAACAACATGAATATCCAGTTTTTATAAGTTATATTCTTATATATAAAACTTCGAAAATCTTTTAGTAAATGTTTCATATAGTGAGTTAAGTTGTTGGTGAACTTGTTTAAAGTTAAATAACTTTCAATAATCCAGTTAAAAGGATTATTTAAAACTAAAAGTTTATTGGAGTTGGTGTTTTCATTTATGTCAAAACAAAGAACTTCTAGGAATTCTTTCCATTTAGCTGTATAGTTTTTATTTAATAATAGTAGGAGAGTCTTGATCACTGAATAGATAGAATATAGTTCTAAATCTGGGAGGCTTATACCACCAAAAGACCAATCTCTCATAGGATTTGTAATTGATATCCTAGGTTTATTTGATTGCCACATAAATTTCAAGATTAATTAATTAAATTCTTTGATTAATTTTTTCGATGGGATTAATGAAGTAGATTGGATAACGTAAAGAATCTTAGGTAAAAATGATCATTTTGATGATTGATAGTTTTTCCTCCATCGTAAACGGAATATGTTTCCAATTGTTTATTAAAGTATTGATGGAAGAAATACAATTAGTGTAGTTTAATTTAGATATATCTTCTATATTCTCTGACAATGTGATGCCTAAATATTTTAAGCCTTCTTTATTAACCAAATATCTTTTATATTTCTGGTCCCAAATGTTGGTGTTTGAAGTGATAGAAAGTAGTCTTGTTTTATTATCATTGAAAGTTAAACTTGAAATCTTTTTAAACTTTTCCATAAAATCAAATATAGTTTCAAAAGTTTTATTTGTTCCATCAACTGTTAATAAAATATTATCAGCAAATAATTGTATTGTGGATGTTGTTTCTGCATTTAGACTGATTCCCCCAATATTTGTATTCAGTCTTATATAATTAGCTAAGGGTTCCATTATAATAGTGAATAATAAAGGTGAAAGGGGACAACCCTGTTTGGTTCCTTTGCATATTGATATTTTATTTTGTCAGAATGGTATGAACCAATTTTATATATGCTTGGCTACCTTTATATAGTTGGGATATTAAATTAATGAATTTGCCAGAAAAATTATATGCTTCCAAAGTAAGAAATAAGTATTCCCAGTTAACCAAATCAAAGGCACTATTTATGTCTAAGCTTAATAAAGTCAAGCTCTTCTTAGATTCATTAGCATGATCAATAATGGTTAATATCCTTTTAATACTATCAAATGTATTCCTATTTAAAACAAAACCTGTTTGATCCGCATTAATTAGTCCAGGTAGAAATGTCTTAAGTCTGTTTATATAAATGGTCATAAAGATTTTATAGTCAACATTTAAAAGAAATATTGGCCTATATGATGAACACTTAGATGGTTCTTTATCCATTTTCAAAATAGGAGAGTGAAGAGTATATTTCCAAGAGGGAAGAATAGTAAATGATTGTTGACATTTAGTAAAGACTTGGTGTAATAAAGCAAGTGGTTCATTAGAAAATAATTTATATATTTCTGATATGATCCCATCATTACCTGGAGCCTTATTCTGTTTTAAGTTGTTAATTTGATTTTTAATTTCTGGGAGAGAGATTGGTTTATCTAATGCTTTAATTTGTTGTTCCCCTAATTTATTTTTAGTGTATTTCTTAATAAAAGAACTAATTTTAACTTTTGAATCCAAAATGTCTGAATTCTGATTTATCTTAGTGAAGTAATGTTTAAATTCCATTAGCATATCTCCCAAATCTGTTACCATCTTCTTATTTTTTTCAGAATAAATCTCTTTAATATGATATATTTTATTTCGTTTTTTGGTTTTAATGGCTAGTTTCTTTAATGATTTAGGATTAATGACTTAAGATTTCTAAGTATTTATTATTCAAGATATTTATTTCCTCAGTCCTATTAGTTTTAGATATTTGATTTTGTAATTTAGCTTTATCAATTTTTTTCTTGAAGAGATTTTAATTCTTTATCCCATAACTTTTTTTTTGTTAAGATACCAATTAATTATTCTCCCTTATAGGTAAGCTTTCAAGGCATCCCATATATGTGTATATATATATATATATATATATATATATATATATATATACATACATATATATATATATATATATATATATATAAACTGAAGTACCTTCAATACTGTTTGTTTTTATACATTTTTTTTGTTTGAGTTAAAGTTTTTGAAATTGGGTAATGTGGTTAGATATGCTGGCATTCTTCTAATTTGAGGGAAGTAGTTGGAATGCATTAGCAACTGAAATGTTATTGCATTATGGTCCATTAATGGGCATGTTTGTACTCTAACCCCTTTTAGATTATTAATTAATTGGTTTGATAAGTAAATTCTGTCAATTTGGGAGTACGTTCCGTGTCTCGGAGAATAGTATGTATAAAAAAGTGAGTTGGATTCTGACAGATCATTAATATCTCTCATATGGTATGATTCAATGAATTCAGTCAATGTTTTGATGATGATGTAATCATCCTTTTCTTGAAGACAGTAGAGTCTTTTTCATTTACTATACGATTGAAGTCTCCTGTAAGTATGATGTTTCCTTTGGAAAGGTGTATTATTTGATCTAGCTGTTCTTTGTCTGTATGAATTAGCTATTCTGGGTATCCAGTATACATTAATAAAAGTGTATATCTTTTTATTAAGTTCTAGTGTGGCAGCACATAACATACCTTTATCATCACTATAAGTATTTAATATTTTAGAAATTGGAAATGTAGTGTTCCATAAAATTGTTGATGATGTGAACTTGATAGTACTGTATATTTTTTATTATTAAGTCTATGTCTTCTTTTAATAGATGTGTTTCTTGTAAAAGGACTACATTTGGTTTGCAAATATTTATATAGATTCCCTCTTTTGCAGCTATTATTCAGTCCATTAACATTAATGGAGATACATTTTAAGGTTGACATTTATATTAGTAAATATTTTATTAGAATTAAATTTGCCGTCTCTAAATAGCCAGCATTATTCATGTGTTTGTTTCTTCTTACTATATTTGTGAAAGAACAGACATATTGTGATCCAATTAAAAAGAAAATTAATAAGTAAATTAGGTTTTTATTTGAATTAGACACTGTAAAATAAATAAGATCTATGTACAGATAAAGATTATATACATTCTTCTCCACTTCATGGAGTTCAAAGACTTCTGATTCAAACAGAGACTGTTTGAATCAACCAACCCCTTACCAGCAACAGCTAACTTCCCTCTGCAAAATCTGAAATTTAACAATATTAATTTATGACAAAATGTATCAAAAGCTGATATTTTATGTGTATTTCAGAATTAGGTACCAAAATTGATAACTCAAGGTGTTTATCTATTTTCTATTATACTAATTTCAAATATTTATATTAAGATTTATTTGGCTGTAATATAGATGGAGCAAATTATTAATGAATTTAATAATGTATTACAAGGATAAATGTTTTGTTTGATGTATGCATCAAAGCTTTTTAAATGTTTTTAATCATATTTATAGACTTGTGATATTTACATCTAGAATTAATTTACTAAGTGTGTAGTATATTAAATATGTTTATTAAAGAAAGTGTTCCCATAATTGGAATCATACTAGACAATTTATTACTTGGTGCTATTGCTATTTTCATTCAAGGCATATATGACATATTAATATAAAGAAAAAGGGAAAATGCATTTATAAAACTCTAAAATTAAGATCATGAATTTAATCAACTTCAATAATTGAGATCAAAACATTAAATAAACTTTTCATAGTCTGGTCTTTTCTGCTATTAATTCAGAATATCTGTATTTATACATTTATAAATAGCTTAGAATGTCAACAACTTTTCCAATAACCATTTCAAAGAAATAATATGAAGTAGTAACAGAAGTATAGCAGGTAAAACATATCAGTATGTCTGAAAACATTCAAATCAACAACATGTATATCAGTATAGGTTAGAGATGTATATCTATATCTCTATATTTTATAGTGAATAAGTTAGCAATTAGTACACACACATAGTAATATCTCTTCATTCTCAATTTCTGAATTAGAACCATTAACTAAGGGCACGGTAATCAATTAATAATGCCGCTTTAGTATGATAATGGTATGTACTTTTGTAACAGTATATTATAATGAGAGATAGACAAACCCCCATTTAAAACTGTTTTGCTTTGAAGCCTTTAGGAAAGAGAATTTAATATAACAATTTCTTTTTGATAAATCATTACTTATTCTTTAAATAATTGAACTATTAAATATAGATTAAATGAATAGTTCAGCATGTGTATATAGCCAGAGCTTTAGGGCATTATGTTTGCAGTTACTAATAGATAAAAAAACATCAAATGACATATTAATAACCATCAAATGCCTAATAATGATGAGCTCTATTAGTAGGACAAGAGAGATCATCCTGATCCCTCTTGTGAAAAAAAAAGTAAATAAGTAGGTAAACAAATATAGTATATTTCAATCCTTCAGTTATGAGACCAAGCATTAACTGTGTAGACATTGTTATTTTCAAAAAAGCGTTTTGTATATGACACAAAAACATATTATTGTGAAAAGCAGGTCATTTCTGCATTGTTATGAACTAAAGTTATTTTATAATAAAGTTAAACATTTATATGATTATGTACCTTGGGTATGTAGTTCTTCTCTTCTTTTTTCCATTTTTAAAGTTTTATAGTTGCTTAATGCAATGTCCTTTTTATCGTTTGAATGTTCTATTCACTTCCTGTTGTGTGAGTTCAAAGTTCACAGCATTCATTTTGGATCCACGGCTGTGCGAGCATTTAATTCAACGAGAGTTAACTGTCTAAGAAATTTGAGGCTCAAGAAAGTGTTTTAAGGCTAGATGAAACTTTCTCTTAATTCTCAGACAGTTTCTTGTATGTCCTTTTCAGCGGGAAAGTTAAAAAAAAAAAAAACATTCGAGTCTCCAAACTCGCAACCACAGCATTACATAAAAAAACAAATGTATGCCTATCAAGCACCACAATAACATTTTTTATATCACCAGTGCCTCAGTCAACAATATTCCAGAATCAACTATAGAAAGGCACAAAGAGTTCAACAAAGCAACAAAACGAAGCAGGGAAAAGCTGCCAAAACATGTCATGTGCAATCCTACCCTCCCAGCATCAAACCCATGCATTGCTACACATCAACCAGATCTCTCCCAAATTACATATGACTTCATTTTCATATGAATATATACTATTGAATTTCCCCATTTACGGTACCTACATATCATCGCAATCAGATTTGGAGCATGAAAAACGTCTGTTTTCCAAGCCATACTCATGCCAACAAATGTACTGAAAAACACTGGAAATATATATCAGCAAGAAAGTTAGAAATATGTAGTAAAACAAAAAACATTGCTTTTAATGTACAGAAGTGGTCCAAAAGTGTTTTCGAATAACTGCAGGTACACAGTTTGTTTCAATAACGTTAACTAGTACCGCATAAAGAGTAAGACAGAAGTGGGCAACACATCTCTCAACTCTCCAGCTTTTCGCAGAAAGTTCAGAGTTTTGTGTCCTTTCTTTTTCTTTTTTAGTCTGTTGTCCTCACACAACCTGTGGTTTCCTGGCAAAATGCAGGATTTGGCCAAACCCTAAGTGTCGTTAACACTTGTAAAGTGTCATTTCGGTAAACAATACTCCGAGTCCATGACAGTGACACTTCTTACAATGTCATGCAAGTGCAGAGCAGCACGAAACACTTCTGCACAGTACTTCACCGTGAGGAACCGCACCTTGCTTGTTTTACAAACTTCAGTTTCAGCATGGAAAAAGTGACAGATATTCAATGTTAATATTGTCAAGGAAACATTTTGGTGCAGTTCCTCACAGTGAAGCACCATAACAGTGAAGTAGAAGATAGTGTCCTTTCCTGACCTGTAAACAGGACTGCTAGTTGTCAGCCCTTCAGGCTATTCTCCTGCTAGGGAAACCATTGCCAACTCGTTTTAAGCTGTATGCTTCTTTTTCATGCTTTTTTTTTTTTTTTTTTTGGTGGGGGGTCTGAACTCGGACGTTTTCAGGCATGTGTAACATTCTGAGAAAGATACTGTGTTTCAGCCGAAACTCAAAATATTTCTGATGGAGCTCGGTGAAGTTGTACCTCCCGATGGCGTTAGCATTACGGGGTCTAGCAGCATCTTTCTTTTCTTTATAAGACATATATTTTTATTTTCTTATAAACAACGATTATCTCACAGGAGGGATGACAGCACTTAAAAGATTGCTGTGATCCAACAATGTTAGCTAACAAGTGGAACAATAACTGAAGTAAAAGAATGCTTGATTATGAACAGGAGTTTCAACTCAGAGAAATAATGATTATACACAGCGACCAGCTTGCTGAGTAACATAACATTTTTAAACAAGGTAATGTTTTCTATAGCCATATAATTTGTGTTGTAAAGATATCATAAAAAGGGTGGATTTTCTTTCCCAAACAATATGGTAGCCGGAAGGGCCACCAAAATACATCAACAGTGAGTCGGATACCCTGAAGGGCTGGCAGAACACATCAACTGTGACTCCTTTAGAATCTGGTTGCAATAATACGCAAGCATCCCATTTACAAGTATATATCTCAGCAGTTTCTGACTTTTTTTTTTAATATACATATCTATTTATACATGCGTACTCTCACTCATACAAACACATACACGTATACATCTACATATTCAAACATACATATCTTAAACAGTATTATTATTATTATTTTTTTATATACATTTCTCCCCATTTCTCCCTTTCCTCAGCTGAAATGTGTTATAACAGCAAGGTTACTAACCTGTAATCTCCAAGGACCACAGATGATATAAGGCATATTTCTAGGTGTTATTAAAAAAGTAAACATATATTAAAAGGCACACAGTAATTTGTCCTTTAACTTTTTTTTCTTTTCCATAGATTTCCAGGTGTTATTCTCTGCATTTCTTTTTAATGTAGGATTTGTCCATTCCATATCTTCCAGTTTGTCAGTTATTTTATTTGTTTTAATGTAGTTGACAGCAGTGTCCAAGTCATCAAAAACTTTTATTCCATCTGTGAGAAATAATTTTAGTCTAGCTGGAAACAAAAGGTGCACTTTTATTTGATGATTCTTTAGCTTCTTAATGATAGGTAAGAAGAGTTTTCTTTTAGTTATAATTGCAGAAGAAAAATCATTATTGAAACGAATGATGCTGTCATTTATTTTTATAGGGGACTTAGACCATGCAGTTTTTAATATTAGTTCCTTATCTTGTGTTGAAATAAAATTAACTATAACAGATTTGGTAGTATTTTTATTAGTAGAAGAAACAGCAGATCTGTGTGCCCTTTCAATCCCAAATGAAAGGGCTTCAGGGAGATTCAAAGCAGTAGGGAAGCCAAGTGGTTAAGAAACTCTCCATATTGTTTCCTTCTATGTTATTTGGAAGTCCAAATATTTGTAGATTATTCCTTCTTGATCTGTTTTCCAGATCTTCCAACTTATTTTGTAGTGCAGTATTCTGTTTCAGAAGGAATTCTATGTTGTTTTCTCCTTCTTGGAGTCTTCCATCTACATCACTGTTCCATGTCAGAGATTTGAGATTTCTGTAGCTGTAATTCTTTGTGTATAAGATCCATCTGTTTTGAACATTTCTGTTCAAATATATCTATTTTTGTGTCAATTTTGTCAAATGTCAGAGACATCTCCTGCAAAGTTGTTGTCAAGGGTAGAAGTTCTTTCTTCAGAGAGGAGTCTGAGGAATTGCTTTTGGAGTAACATCTTTCAGGCAGAAGTGCTATAAATGTTGTCTGAAGATTTTGACAGGAAAATTTCAAAAAAATCAAATGATTTTTTACAGTAATCCACAGGTAGGTTTGTAGATATTAGAAATATTAAACTAAGATCAAATTAATTATTTTTAAGTATAAATCCTGTCAGAAATATAACAGGTTGGCAGAGCTAGAAGAAACTGCTGATAGTCAGTGAACATCTTGGCCACTCCCCCGAGAGAGTACAGTTTCTTGACTTAGAATTTTTTTGTAACAAATGATGGGAAAGTTTCTTTTAGACCTTTCACCAAAGAGACAGCAGTTAACAATTTCTTATCAGCTGACACCATGCACCCCCCCCCCCATTTATTGGCTGCATTACCCAATGGTGAATATAACTGTATTTTCAATAACAATTGTGAGAAGCACACTGTGAGGAATTTTTAAAAGTCAGACAAAAATTGTTGAGAGGTTATACTTCACATGTT
This sequence comes from Protopterus annectens, assembly GCF_019279795.1. NCBI lineage: Eukaryota > Metazoa > Chordata > Ceratodontiformes > Protopteridae > Protopterus > Protopterus annectens. Next base: position 1,194,374,989 of record NC_056727.1, read on the forward strand.
CTTGATAAAGCAGAAAGGGCGTTTGGGAACTCTGTTACATCTAAATATAGTTCTTTGAGAAACACATCACGTGCTTTCAGATGTATCTTTGGTTCTGTATTTAGTACAGATAGTGATGAAAAATTATTTTTTGTCACCAAGTATTCCCCTTTATCTAGAAGCTTGAGGTTGGTTGTAGAGAGATTTTGGCCCATAATTGCAAATGAACCCACCCTGAAGAATTTATTCCCCAGGAGAATCACTTTTTCTTATAGTAGATTTTCCAACTTGAAGGAATTGTTAACACGAAGAAAGTTAAGAGAAATCAGGGATAACAAGGGGTGTTATTCATGTGGACACTGCAAAATGTGTAGGAGAGTTCGTAATTTAGATGGCACTTTCATAAATGGTAAACAATATAAGGCTATGGTTTTATTCAATTGCAGGTACATTATTGGTTGTGGATGTGACCCAATAAGGTGGTATATTGGGCAAACCAAGAGAATGGCAAAAAATCGCTTAATGGAGCATTAGGGTGACATCAAACATGGTACGGTTGAAAATCCTGTGGCAGAACATTTCCACGCGGCTCATGCTGGTCTTGATTCCAGTTTAATTTTTAGTATTTTGGCCAAACCATTCAATAAACTGGGTGATGTTTTTCTTAGTGAATTATTAAAGTTAGAGACTAAATGTATTATTAACTACGGTACATTATTTCCCAGAGGTTTAAATCAGAAACTCAGTATTAACATTTGTTATTAAGTAACAGCTTGTTCATCTTATACTGTAAGAGTGTGAGTGTTTGTTATCTCAGTTCAAGGTCAACATGTGATTTTTCTCTTTTTTATATGTGTCTATCTCCTTTTAGAATGGAGCTTATTTATGTACAACAAGGTCACAAAATTCTTTATTATACTATGTCATCATAGCATAAACAATTGAGTATGTTAGTCTATGTTTTTGGCATATAATGTACTCATATATTTTTATGTGTATATTCTCATGCATTACATATTTTGGTGTGTTTGTGCATTTTTATGCACCATTATTTATTCATTCATATATGCAAGTGTTTTTGATACATTGAGACTTGAATGGGTAAGATGGATAAGAGTTAATGAGTAACACTCACTCTTTAACACTTTTGCAATTGAATAATTTTTTTATCAAGCCTAATTGTATTTAAATATGTTGCACTTCTTGGTGTAAAAATGATTCCTTTGAAAGGCTGTTGAGCCGAGGTACCGGGAAGCACCAGTAAAGAGATTTTATTCTGCTTTTGGCATATTTTTTCAGCCTGGTTTCAGTCTGGGTTTGTTTATGTTACTGTAATGTAGTCAGTCAGTGTAGATCAGGAGACATATACATTTTTAAGCACTCTTTTACCCATGAATGTGTGATACTATCAAATGCTTTTTTGTAGTCAATCCGTGCCATACATAGATTCTTCCCCTTCTTACAGTTCCCCACTATAACTTTTAGCATCAAGTGATCCTTTGTTCCATGTGACTTTCTTTTATTGCCCTTTTATTCTACTGCCATAATTGAGTTTTCTTCTAAATGACTATAAACTCTGTCAGCGTCAATTCCCGTGTATAGTTTATAAGTCGTTGGAAGACAAGTTATTGGTCTATAATTTTTAGGGTAGCTTGCAGGTTCACTCTTAAGTAAGAGCATTGTTTTTCCTGTTGTTAACCAGTGCGGTGTATGTTTGGGGTGTGCTTATAACTAGTTTTTAGTCATGGCTAAATCCTCGTGCAAAGAAGTTAATACTTTAAGCCAAAAGTTAGGTACTGCATCTGGGCCTGGGGTCTTCCAGTTAGAGGCTTTTCTCAACTTTGTTTCAATCTCTCTGGCTATTATTTCATCCTATTTCATATCCTGTACCTTTAGACTTCTTATTATTTCTTTTACTTCTTCTGTCCATTTAGCATCTTTGTGATGTTCCACAGGATCTTCATAGATACGTCTCCAAAATGTATCCACTTCCTCTTTTTTGGCGGTCTTTCGATTCCTTTTACCTTATTTCCCAATTCTCTATAAAACATGTTTGGGCCATCAATAAATTGCTTATTTTGTGCTTTTCCCTTATATTTATCTTCGTATCTTCTAAGTCTTTCTGCCTGTTTTGAAATTTTTAGTTTGTTATCTCCATTAGTGCATAATAGATCCTGGTCTGTTCTAATACTGTGCATTGCTTTTATCACATCTATCTTTCTTAGTATTTTTGTTGATCTATTTCCTCTTCTATAATCTTCTAACAATGACACTTCTTGTCTTAACTGCTTTATAGTTTTCTCTATTTGATATTTCCATGATGGTATTCACTTTCACCCCCTCTTTTCCCTCGCTACCCTGTGCTCCTGTGGTAGTACTTTATCAGTTATTAATTTATCAGCACAGTAATACATTCTGTTTACGTCTGTTATATTGCATGGATCTCTGTGGACAGTCCTAATTACTGTGTTCATTTGTTTTATCAAGCTTCTGACTTTTGGGGTTTTATTAACCTTCTGCAGTCTATTTCTCTCATTGATCTTGATATATCTGTCTTTGTCTATTAAATCAAGCAACTCTTCTCTTAACTCATTTTCTTCCATACTGAGGGCACATCCCTTGTTTTCTGTTTCCTGTGGGCATTCTATAGAAAGTTCTGTAGTATCTTCCTGTGGCACATTCTCTTCAATTTCATCCTGTATCATCTGTTCTGTCATATGGGAACTCACTGGCCTATCACTCGTCAACATTGACTGCATCGGAGTTTCCACAGTTTCCTGTTCCTTTCCTTACTGTCTAGCTTCAAATGAATGTTTATACTGATTTCCTGTGGAAGGCTCCAAAATATCTTGATATGGCACCTGACCAATTGCTTCCTGTTCCACTGGTTTCCCCTTAATTTGGATATCCATTGCTCTACCCTGTTCTGGTGCTTTCTGTATTCAATTTTCTACACAGAATCCTGCTCTTTGCAGCTGTTCCATAACCTCAAATTCTATTTCTTTGACTTCTCCATTACTAACCTCTTTTTCTACTTTTCTTCTTAGTCTTCTTATTTTTTGTAATGTAAAGTTTTCCATGTCTGGATTCCATTCCCTATATTTTTCTTCAAATATCTTTGGTGCTGCTCTTTTTGTATTAGTTAGTTTTGCTTTCTCCGTTGCATAAATATTGCACCATATTACATCTCTTTTCCTTTCCCATGTCCATACTTCTTCTTCACGTGTCTCCTGATCTTCTTGTTTTTCCTTATTCTGGGGACTCACTCCATCATGCTGTAATGTCGTCTGTTTTAGACCTACATTAAATCCTTCACTTCGCAGGCACTCCATAACTTCAACTTCTTTTTCTTTAACTTCTGCTTTACTAACCATCTTTTCTGCATTATAATCTTTGTGCTATTAATCTTTTTATTGTGAAATTTTCCATATCTGGATGTCTTTGTCTGTATTTCTCTTTGAATATCTTTGAGACTGCCTTGTCTATATTAGTTAACTTGGCTTTCCCCTTTGCATAAATATTGCACCATATCAAATCACTCTTTCTTTCCCATGTCCATATTTCTTTTTTTATTTTTTCAAATATCTCTAGGTTTTGTTGTTTATATTTTCTCACTTCCTCAGATGTTTCTTTTTCTAAACAAATACACATTTCTTGATCTATATACTATTTTTCAAAAATCAGTTTTATTAATGAACGCAAATGTTTATTTGAAGCTTCTGACAGTTTTTCCTGCAGAAGTGTTTTTCTTTCCTCTAATTTATCTCTTAATCATTTTGTATATCTTGTGTCTGGAAATTCTGAGCTGTTATGTAATAGTAACAATACATAATTTCTTTCTTCTCATCAATAGTCCACTGTATTGTATTTATGGCTCTTCTTTGGCCAATCAATATTTTGTCATGTTTGTAGACTGCTGCTTCCTTCTACAACAGGGGGGCCATCCTCCCCCTAAGCCTGGCCTGGCCCCATTGTAGGAATGTTTCCGTATTTTGAGGATTCTACACTGTCATTTTTTCCAGTCCTGGCACCAGTGCACCTACTAGGATTGGGCACCTTTTTATCCTGGGTCTTTTGCACCCAGATATCTTTTTTTATTTTTGATTTACTTCTGTCCATGATATATGCTATATAAATACAGTCTATATATCAGTGTCGCCTTGGTGAGATTTTGTAAAAAAACAGGGTCCACCTCACGAAGGTACTCACCAAGACTCGAGGATGAATTCAATTTCAGCACTTCTACTCTCCTTTGCTTGATGAGACTTTTCACCTCTCCATCAGGACCCCTTGGGTCACATGATGTTGTTCCATACACATATAAAAGAGGTGCACAGTGATTCATTTTGATGAATTTCACCTCAGCAGCATTTCATGAGGTGGCTGGTCATTGTGCTTTGCCAACAGTGCCCCACACTGTCACTCTAACTTGAAATATGCCTCATCTCACATTGCCTGCCCCTTAATCTCTCAGCTGGGCCCACAATTTTGCAAGTTCATTGGGTAAGCCTTATAAATGCAGATAGACCCTCTTCATAAATCCTGGCCTGGAACTCGTACTTTTCTATGCCAGAGAAAGGTATCAAAACTGATTTTATGTGTGTGTGTGTGTGTGTTTGTGTGTGTGTGTTTGTTTCTAAAGCCAGTCTTTTTTTAACACCTTTATTGAATTACCACTTAAGAAACAGGCACACATACATTAATAGAACAGAAAAAAAACATATTAGCATGTTTTCCATTTATGTACATTATATTTTTTCTTTCTTTATAATAAATATATTTCGGGTCTGTATAAGATAATCAAAAGTTTACAAGTCTGAAGCTCACAACTTCGAACTGCAAACCTCGAAAGTTGACAAAATCGAATCTACAAAAAAATATATATACTAAATACCCCCCCAAAAAAACGCTGTATGCAGGGGGGCAAGCCCCCCTGCACCCCCACACCCCTGCTATGTAAATATACCAACTCTGAGATCTTCCCTTCCCACACTCTATGGCGATCTCCGTTCTATGGCGATGTTTTTGCTCTTCAAGGTTTGAAGTTCAACGTTTTGAGCTTTGGACTTATCAGCCTTCGATGTTCTGATATAAACCCCTATATTTCAGTTCAACATTACATAAATTACTAAATTCCTGCCCTCCTTTAAATTTCTCTCCTCCTCCTGAACATTATTCTGCATATATTGTTCCTAAAAATTCAATTTATTTCTATGTAATTTGCTCCTTCCCTTTTCTAAAGATACCTCTTCCTGTTCTTTTATCTCTTTTACAATATTCAGTACTTGAAATACAGTTGGTTTAGATTTTAATTTCTATTTTCTAGTAATTGCTTTTTTGGCAGCCAACAAAATTCAACTTAGTATGGTCTTAATGTCTTGGCAATTCAGATCCTGTGTCCTGCCAAAAAAGAATACTTTAATTAGTTACAGCCATTTGCTCACCCAGTATTTCTGACAGAGTACTCTGTAGGAATTTTTCAAGAGTGCCAACACATTGCCCTCTGAAAAAACATGTTCTCAGTTGTCTCTTTCTTCCCTATCACACCTCCAATATTTGCTATTTACTCGGGGAAAAAATTCTTTGAAGTCTGCTTGGGGTATAAAAATACTGTGCAAATATTTCCAAGCAAAAATCCTAAGTCTTTTGGACTTTGTTGCATACTTTGAAACTGTATGCCATCCCATTATTCCCTTGTAAATTGCTTTTCAAGTCTGTCTTCCCAATCTTTTCTAACCTCCCCTGAGTGATTCTTAGAGTTATCTTTTGATATTTTATATGTCCTACTAATTTTCCTTTTTTAACAGCTGCTTCTGTTCCAGATTCAATTAAAAACTCTACCAGAGCAGGTCATTCACTTAGGACCCCTATTCATTTCTGTTTGCCAACTCCCATGTTGGTTTAGTTTTTAAGAGACTTTCTGCTGCTTTATGAATATAACATTCTGTACGGTTGATGTTTTTCTCCTTAAGTACTTGCAACTAAAATCCTACTCTCTCCTTACTTCTTGAACGTGCCCCTCCCCCATTTCATTGTTGTCTCTTTGTACTTTGACTTATACACTTCTGCTTATTATGTATTTGAGCCTTAATTGTGTAGCTCTATAATATCACTTCACATCAGGTAATCCTAAACCACCTTGCTCTATGGGGAGAAACTTTAGAGTGTTGTATATAAGTTTCCTTCTCTGTATTACTTCCTTTGGAGCTTTTCTCCCCAGGCCTCCGCTGAAAATGGACATGTATCCAGTCGGACTATCCCGGTCAACAAATGTAAAATAAATAAATAAATTAAATAAATTTTATCCTACCTAACTCTTGCCCTCTTCTCTTACCAAATAAGTTCCTTCAATTCTTTATTAGTTATGACTATACAAGCATATATTGCTGAACAACCATTTAATCTAATATTGTATTAATAACACAAGAAAGAAAAACCCTGACTGTTGACTGGGGATTGAACCCAGGCCCCTCTGTATTCTGTGAGGTTGTCACTGCTACTGTACCAACAAGAAGTTTGACAGTTAGGTACCTGGTTTCCCCCAAGAACAGTTGTTTCTCCTTTTAACTAGAAAATTATTTTTTTATTTGAACATATAAGCATACAATGTAGAACAACCAGTTAAGGAGGCAAGGTGTGCATTTTGAATCTCCAGGATAGTTACTTTCACTTCAAAATATGGAAAGTACCAATATATTTTTCAATTTAGGAATATTTGATGGTCATGTACACCTTCCCCATACCCCAAGAACATTTACAAAACTTGCATAGCAGAGGTGGCCGCAATACTTTTCACATTACAGTATCTTTCCTTTTTAATGACTGTTGTTTTTTGGCAGTCGATTTTCAAAAGGTTCTAGCAAGGGCCAGAAGTCCCAAACTAGCTCTGCCCCATAAAATAGGCTCATAATCATATAGAGAACGTTGTGTTTTATCCCAGTATAATCTGTCAGCTTTATGTGATTGTGTGGACACATTTCTTCTAAACAATTTTTCCCATTCAGTGTTTATAAGGCATCATTGTTTTTAATGTCTAGTTATCCAGCAGTGATGGGACTCAGGTAAAGCTGATGATGTGGCTCCTGGATCTTATATTAGCTGAGTTTTATGGGGATCTCAGTAACCATAGTACTGTTTGCGCACCTTGTATGATGGATCTGTAGTAGATGTGGAGACCGAGGTGGACCCAGGATCTAGTCAAGATCCAGATAGGAGATAATGGATTTGGATTCATGGATATTTCTTCCCCATACCTGCAGCAGCTCTGTTCATTGGTGGGCCAGTTCAACCAATCCCATTGAAGAATGTCATATCCAAAAACCTAAGGCCATAGCCATAGTAGTCACAAATGCTAGGGAGCCCATTCTTGGTATCATTCAATGCAATGACTGGTTTGAGGATCAAGGCCATGTGTCTACTTGGTAGAATATTGTGGTATGTGGTTCCAGCATTGGAAAAATTGTCTTTCCACTAAGATGCAATGACTTCAGATTTTATTATCATAAGTAACACGGTGAAGGGGCATGTTCTCCTCGATAGCATGTGAGTACTTTGTTGCCCATAACGAATCTTTAAAAAAATTGTATAATTGCTGTTTTGGATTGTGTCTTTCCATCCTAAATGACATTCAGGTAGATGTCCCTTACACTGGTGCCCTAAACTTAGGTACTTCAATAATTTAGAGAAAATAAGGGTCAAACTGGGTCTAGATTGGTTTAGTCACGTGTTGCTAAAATACAACATTTCTTTCCTGTTCATCAGTAGTGAAGTGGCATAGTATATCAATAACCTCCAAACTCCTGTCCAATAAATGACTTCATTAAGCCTTTATTGACTGGTTTATAATTTGCTATCATGTTATCTTAGACTGGATTATTACAAACCTTCACTGAACATATTTGAATGTTCAGTTTCTACCTAAGTGTTTAAGTCACCTCAGTCCTTTTCTTTTTATTTGGTCTTCCAATCAGCATAAACAACTGTCAGCTATAGTTTTTGTAATGTGTTTCTCTCTCATGCAATGAAACTGATCTGCATACTCTCCTTGCTCAGAATGGCAAGTCCCTTATGCTGTCCTCCATTGACATTGTGATACAACCTTGTATTTAACAAAATAATGGGCTATATTTCCTGTCACCAGGATAAAATTCAAAGGGAATGAAACTCAACCTAGCTGACTAAAGACAAGTCCATGATAACTATAAATGGTACTTCATGAAGGTGATGAAAAGCTACAAGTACTGCTGATTTTCATCTGTATTTTATAACATCAGTAAAAGTCGTTGAAACTCAGTCAGAGTTGCAGGGCTGACTTTCTAATAATTAAATAAAGGGTACATTTTAGACAACATGACATTTTAGCAGAAGCTAAAGTCAGTCACAAGTCCCATCAACACTCTATCTCACTTGCTTTTATTCCTACAAGATAATCTGCTCAGAAATACTCTTGATCTGGTCAGAGATTTTCTTAATGGCTTCCTTCTTCCCATTCTCCTGACACATGTATTGCATTTTACTATTCTATCTTTTCTGTCTTTATAAGTGATTCTCAAGATATATTTGCTCTTGATTTCTCTAACTCTCTCATTGCCAAATATGTGCACAATCTGTTACTTGCCACACCAAATTTTACTCTTTCATATGTCCCTTTTTGAAAATGTTTGAATGTTTCAGTGCCAAAACTTATGTTTATGTTTTTAATGTCATTTGCCATTGTTCTCATCATTCATCTAACCTGGAAGTATGTAACCATGTCCACTTCTTTAATCTACATTTTCTAAGTCAACCTCTGATCACCAGCCATTTTGCTCTTAATCTCCATTTGTTAAACAGATTTGCATTGTAAAAAATAAAACAAACTGTGAAGCCACTGGTATCAAACCCATAATCTTAACCTTCACATAGAAAAATAACATTTTTTTGGGGGGGGAGTCATACCCTCTGAACTGCTTAAAAAATAGTATTTATAGAGGGAATTCCATTTCCCCCCATGTGGAGGATTCACCCCCAACATCTTAGTTAAATATACAAAATCCATGATCATACATCCATGCTATCTACCAGAAGAAAAAATTCTTTGAAGTCTGCTTGGGATATAAAAATAGCTGTGCAAATATCCTTTTGGACTTTGTTGCAAACCTTGAAACCATATGACTTCCCATTGTTTTCTTTTAAATTGCTTTTTCAGTCTTTCTTCCCAATGTTTTCTAACCTCCTCCGATTGATTCCTATAGTTATCATGCAGTAATTTATATGTCCTATTAATTATCCTTTGTTATACAGCTGCTTCTGTTCTAGATTCAACTAAAAACTCTACCACAGCAGGTCTTTCACTTAAAATCCTACTATTCCTTTGTCTTTGCCTGTACTCTGAGATCAAGCCATGCAATCCAAATGTCTTCTTGACCTCATCCTACTCTTTTACCTTTTCTGCTTGAGTTATTTGCTCCCAATGCTTTGATTCCTTTGACAGGTTTCTCCAGTAAATTCTCACCCCCCTCTTGCCTCTTTTACATTACAAAAAATATTAAACCACAGCTTTACAGTAAACCATATGAATCACTGCAAATGCAGCTCATTTGATGGAAAATGACTCTTGACATCCCATTTTCTATAACAGAGGGAAAAAACCTGATAACACTACATGCTCCATATTGTACTACTTGAATAAGATTGTATTCTCAAACTTTTAAATATTTTAATTCTTATGGACGCCTTACCAGATATCAGAGTAGCTTCAGCCTAGGGTACAGCATTATTGTATCGCTATACAGTCTCTCCAGTCTTATACTTTCTAAGATTGATTCTGGTCAGCTTATCAGTTATTTTAATTATTTATTTTTTATTGATTGTAAAAAAATCAGGTGGAAACCTTACTCTGCACTGAAGACCCCCATTTAAATGGTTTATTAATTATCTTCCAGTAAGATTGAAGGGTGAAGATTGACTGTCATGTCTGTTAATTTAATTAGTTTGATAAGGTGGCTTTTAAGTTTCAGCATTCCAGACATGATGATGAAATAAAATAAAATGGACAAAGTTGGGAAGAGGACAAACTCTAAGCATACACCTGCACTGTAAATGAATATTCCACACCGGTGATCTCTTTCAAAAATGAAGATAATCATGGAAAGTATCTAAGATATACAGAGTATACATCTATTTACTACTACTTCAGAAAGCTCAGCTGATTAAACTAAACATCTTCAAACTGCAGCTTGGTTTCATTTCACTTTCTAACATTCTTTCCTAGACAGCCAATAAAAACAGTGAATACTGTCACATATCTGAAGTAGGATCCTTAACATTCATATATTCAGTTGTTTTGTGTACTAATTCCTGGCCTGAACAGCAATGAAACACTTTCACCAACCAGGAAGCTAGTTCTATTACAGTATTGCTAGTGAAATGAGAATTTACAATCAGGACTATAGCAAGCTGTCATTTAAAAACATTCTGATTTGGAGCTTCACTGCTGAAAAAACTCTCAGCCAACAGCCAGTTACACCAAAATGCTTCCAAATCACTTCTTTGTAAGTTTGTCTAACCATGAAGTAAACTGACAAGTAATATTAAAGCAATACATCTTCCATCACATCCAGAACACACATGGATTTAATTTACTTTTTTTTTAGAGTTTAATAGTGTTACACGTCTCTTGTACTCAAATGACACACTGAGGCACTGTGATGGGTTCAAGTTGTTTATTGTACATAGACACATCAGGAGCTGTAACTGGAACATATATGTTTTTTTTTCCAGTAAACATCTTTATTAAATTATCACATTTGACATAGGCAATCTTACATTTATATAAATGAAAACAACATTGACACCACTTTAGTTGAAAAATTATGCATAATAGACACCATTGAAACAACTGTAGTTGCAGACATTATACATCAGTCATAATCTATCCAGTCATTCCCAGTTAAGCATTATATGGCTCATTCAAACCCTGCTTCTTAAACCTCATTCCTTCTCTGCATATATTGTTCCCACAGTTCACATTTGTTCTATGTAGTTTGCTCCGTCCCTTTTCTAAAGATCCCAATTCCATTTGTTTTGTCTCTGTTACTATCTTCACTACTTCTAGTAAAGTAGGTTTACACTTTGAGTTCCATTTTCTAGTAACTGATTTTTTTGACAGGGACCATAATTAGACTCAGCAAGGCTTTACTATGTCTAGGCAATTCTGAATCTGTATCGTAGCTCATTAAAATCATCTCCCCAGTCAGTCCAATCCGCTCACCCAGCATCTCTGACAGAGAGGTTTGCAGGGAATCTCTAAAGTTTGCCAGTTAATTACACTCCCAAAATATGTTTCTAGCCACCTCTTTCTTACCCATCACACCTCCAACATTTGCTATCCACCTGAGGAAAAATTCTTTGGAGTCTACTTGGGGTATAAAATACCTATGTAAACACTTCCAGGCAAAGATCCTAAATCTAGACTTTGTTGCATATTTGGGAGATATACATATACCCCCCTTGTCTCTTTGTGAATTGCTTATCCAATCTCTCTTCCAAATCCTTTATAAGCTCTTCTGATTGATTCTTATAATTATCATCCAATATTTTATATGCTGTAATAATTATTCTTTTTTTAAAAAACAAGTAATCTCCGTGGTATCCCCGAAGTCTCAAAACAACCCACTAAAGTGTAGTGGGTCCAAAAACAAAACAGTGTAGGAAACTTCTCTGTGTGGAAGATTTTCAATTAATAATTCATTAGTAAAAGCTGGAATCATTAGAAAATCATTGGGAAAGCCTGGAATCTCCTCCCCAATGAACTCTCCACACTTCCCTCACTATCCTGTTTCAAAAACAAATTGAAAGTGTTCCTCAAAACACACTGGTTATGTCCCTGTACTAAGCCTGACTAGTTTGTGTCTCTTAGTATTTTGCTCTTCCTACCCCGTCTACTCATTAACTGCAAGTCCTTCCTTATTCACCATTATACTATCTATCTCTAGAATATATTGATTGTACTAGCATGCTATGTTATGCCTGTATTCTGTACTGTTAATTTTACTGATAACCTGTAATAGGTACTGTAAATAGGATTTATTTGTTTGTTTCATGTTTCCTTAGTTGTTATTGTGTCAATTTCATTGTCCTATCTAGGAGCTTATCTCCCCAGGCCTCTACTGAAAATGGACATGTATCCAGTTAGACTAGCCCAGTCAACAAATGTAAAGTAAAATAAAATAAAATAAATAATGCTGTACAATTATATAAGTTTAAGTTCGCTACTTCTACTACTATTGTCTGATCTGATTAATATACAGTGATTAACTAGAAATATATGGACTGAAAATCTTCCACACAGAGAAGTTTCTTACACTGTTTTAATTATTCCTTTTTTAATGGCAGCTTCTGTTCTAGATTCTATTAAAAACTCTGCCAGTGTTGGTCTTTCATTTTTGAACCCCTATTTCTTTCTCTCTGCCTATACTCTGATATCAATCCTTGATAGGGAAGGCAGTCTCTGACCTGCAGTGCAAATAAATTATTGGCCTCTTCCCATTCTATTACCTTTCCCTTTCTAGTTATTTCCTCCCAGTACCTTGGTCCCTTTGTCAGTTTTCTCCAATAAATTCCAGCTCCTTTTGCCTATTATCTGTATCCCTAACCATAGTCATCCCTATCGGCAGAATCTCTTTTCTCCATTCTTGTACTGGTTTAGTTCTTAGAATACTCCAAACTATTTTATGAATGTAATACTCTGTTTGATTTTCGTTGTTTTCCTTAAGAGTCTGCACCCAAAATCCAAATCTCTCCTTATTTCTTGAGCACCCCCCCCATATCATAATCATTCCTTTCCACTTTGAATTATAATTTTCTGCTTTTGCTATGTATAGGAGGCTTAATTGTGTTACTCTAAAATATCCCCTCAAATTGGGTAGTCCTAGGAATCCTATTGCAAGAATCAGTTATCCCACTTGATCCTTGCTATGTTCCTTTCCCAGATAAAATCCTTCAGCTCTTTTTTTAATTGCTATTCACAGCTTCTCCTCTGATTGATAAAAATATGCCTGACCTGTGTATAAGACTAAAAGGACTAAAAACATTTTAATTGCTTGTATGTTAGTATTCATATCCATATAACAAAGCTTCCAGTTTCTCAATTTTTGTATTTTATTCTGTTTAGTCTCTTCCCACATATCATTAGCTTCCACAACAGAGTAATTTCTAATCCATACTGCTCAATACATAATTTTATTATGTCCCCATAAATATGGATATTGTTGGACCAATTTGTTTGTGTGTACATAATTTACTGCTATTGCCTTTGTTTTAGCTTCATTAATTTTGTATCCCGAGGAGATTTGAAACTGTCTTAAAATGTTCCACAACAGGGTAATGTCCCTTTCTGGTTATGTCATATATATATATATATATATATATATATATATATATATATATATATATATATATATATATAAAATAATATCATCTGCAAAAAGAGACAGCTTTTCCTGACTACCATACCAATTATATCCTTGAATTTCTGAGTCCCTTATTTTCTTTGCCAATGGTTCTAAATATAATGCAAACAACAAAGGAGAAAGCAGACACCCCTGCCTGGTTCTTCTACTCAATCAGAAGTTATCAGAGAGGACCCCACCCACTTTAATTTTCACCTCCAATCCCCCATCGATGTCCTGGCTGTGATGAATGAACAAAGATCTACAACACAGATGGAATGTTATGGTAAGACATAACTTCTTTTTTTGTCCCATAGAGTCATGACCTGGTTTGTCTGATAAAGTCCTTTTAGTGGACCATTTACCCTATAGAGGCCGCCTTTGATGTCTGCACATAAAAAGGACCTGCTTTAGAATGTTAGTTCTTCTGGTATTTCGGAACGAGGGAGGAAAGGAAAATGTTTAAGGTCTTGCATAAGCTTACCCTTGTCTTGTAACACCTATAAAGAGGTCTGCAGCTGGAGAACCAAACAAATTGAGTATCTAATCATTTAGTTTTGATATTCTCTGGAAGGGATTGAAGCCTAAACCAAGAATACCTCCTATGACTGACCCTGACAAAGCTGCCCTTGAAGATGCATCAGCAGCATCTTAGTTGCGCTTGATCAAATGTCTAGCTACTTGGGAGATAGGACTGAGCAAAGAAAGAGCTGATATCTTGTTGGAATTGGGCATGTCAGCAAAAAATTCCCCTAGTTTGGAAAGAAGCAAAAGTGCATATCTAACCATATGTGTTTGATTAGGTGATGGCTCTAAAAGCCAAAGTAGCAGAGGTGTACACCTTCTTGCCATACATATCAATGGCTCTTCTATCTTTTTCTGCTGGCAAGATTTTAGGAGGAGCAGGAAGTTTTGTGGGCTTGTCAGCTGAAAGAGAATGAGAGGGATTTGATAAGGATTCTTATAAGCAAATTTCTGAGCCTCAGGAACCTTTAGTGTTTTTAGGAACAGGAGGTTGAGACTCTGGAGCATTAGAGGCAGGCCTAAAATTGTCTAACAGGACTTCAAGAACGGGGGGGGGGGGGTAGCACAGAAAGTCTATAGGAATCCATCTGAAGAAAGTCTTAACATCTTCTGAACATCAGACAGCTGAAGGATTTCCCACTTAAAATGTTGCATCATTTTAAGGGTGGTATACCCAAAGGATAGTTCCTTCGCTGGGTAATCAGGAGAAAGATACAATAACATTGCATGGTTTAAGATGAATTTTGCATTCGGGGCATGGGATATGATACTTTGTGACTTACAGAAGTATGTGTGTGTTGCCTGCTGAAGTTTCTGTTAATGGTGGTGGTAAAGTAATCTGGTCTAGTTGCTGAGATCTTTCAGCTCTAATTCTAGGTGTTTTAATTTTTGGAGGCTTGGAAAGTGACTTCTTAACTTAACCACCTCAACATAAGTGTAGTGTGGGGTATTTACCAAGTGTGTTAACTGTATTTGCTTTAATATTGCTACACACTTAAGTGTGCTAGCTTGCACTGCATTTAATGTATATTACTGGTGTGAGAAAGTCTCCTCTTCAATTTTTCCCTTAGATCTTGCTAGACCTCTTCTCTCTTGCACTTTAATTAGCTTATTTACCTAGCACTTCATCAGGCTTTTTGTAGCAATTATTGTAGCATGCAAGTGCTATCAGCACTAGATGTCCTATAAGGAAATGGCTCCAGTACTTAGTAATGATGATCATCCCTCCTGGCATGTCTAAAGGTCAGTTTCCTGTGCTTTCTCCTATTGACCTGGTGAACTTGGGCATTCTGAGGCTGTAGCACCTGCCTCATGTACACAGACAACCCTCTCCTCTTGTCTCCCAACACTCTCAGACTTGAGACATGTGCTTGTATCTCCAAATTAGAAGCTATGCTCTCTCCAGCCGAGACCGGAATAGCTGGTCAAGAGAAGAAGGTCAGCACCTGTACCACACCACATGGAATACATAACCCTCCAGAATGCCCACCATCACAGCCCTCACATAAAAACACAAACCACACACCCACCTTTGTAGTGGCTCTCAGTAGAAAACTACCCAAACAGCAGAGACCTCCAAGGCAGAAATGCAGTCAACCACCACAACACTGCACAAACCACAAGACATACAACTTACCTACACAGTGTGCTCCTCATCCTAAGCCCCTTAGGCAAAACAGCTTGCCCAGTACAATAGTCATAGGTACTCAATAGTGAGGCACACTGATGTCCCACTTAGTAGGTTGAATAAAGAGAAGGTAGTAGTCAGCTGTCTATCAGGTGCCAGAATCCAACACATAACAAAGCACTCAGGTCCCTCCACAACAAGTACAAGTATGACTCTGTCATTGTCCATATGGGAGTGAATGAACTGAGATGCACCTCCCTGGACTACATGAAAAGAGACATGGTGGAGCTCTCAGATTATGTGGCCCAGGCAGGTATGACCCTAGCCCTGAGCAGCATCCTACCATCGCCCAGAATGATACAGCAGTACAAACAGAAAATGATTGACTTCAACAATTGGCTAAGTTTCTGGTGTCATTCTAAGGAGATCCAGTATCTGTCAGCTTGGGATGACATGATTGACAGACCTCGATGCTTTGCCAGAGATGGCCTGCATCTGTCACCCCTGGGTTTCCAGGTACTGGCTAAGGCTCTTGCCACCCCATAGTGCCTTTTTTAGGTGGTTTTCCAAAGACCAAATTACCACCGTAACAGCTATAAATAAATGCAATCTGAGGGTCATGCTGCTCAACGCTAGAAGTCTAAATCTCAAGATGCACTTGCTCGAAGCACTCCTCAAAATGGAGATCATTGACATTTGTGCTGTAATGGAGACCTGGTTTAAAGCAACAGAAGGCACCCCTGTGCTACCAGGCTATAACTCATTCCACACCTTTTGGCCCCAGAACATGGGGCGAAGCTCCAAAGGTGATGGTGTCTCCATATTCATAAAGGATATGCACACCTTCAGACTAGTAGCCCAGTATAATGCATCTGAGATACTCCAGGTACAACTAACATTGGGTAAGACAGCAATTCAAGTCGTAGCCTGCTATAGGTCTCCAACCATGTCCTAAGACTCTCACTCCACATTCCTAAACACCCTGGAAACTATTAAGATCCAACCCAACACTCTCATACTAGGTAACTTTAACTACCCCTCCATCAGCTGGGAAAACTACTCGTGCACCAATTTACTGGCCCAGTGCTTCCTGGAATTCATCAGTTCCAATGCCATGGACCAACTCATTCTTACCCCCACTAGAGGAAGCAACATCCTTGACGTGGTTATTACTAACATGGGCAGCCGTTGCTCTACACCAATAGTCAATTCCTCCCTGGTTAGATCCGACCACTAATCAGCATGGAAATCCACATCTCTCCCACACCTCCTGCAAAGGTATCCACCATGAACAATTTCT
Source organism: Protopterus annectens (assembly GCF_019279795.1). Taxonomy (NCBI): domain Eukaryota; kingdom Metazoa; phylum Chordata; order Ceratodontiformes; family Protopteridae; genus Protopterus; species Protopterus annectens. The sequence continues at coordinate 1,194,391,850 of NC_056727.1, forward strand.
CCAAAGCTGACTTTGGCTCCTAAAAACAGAGGTGGCTAACTTTATGGCACCCATGCCAGTGGAAAATATATGCATGGCTGCCGAATCATACACCAGTGCACTGTACAAACACGTACATAAATGCATGGAACTAGCCATACCCAACAGAACCAAGACGCTCTCCTCCAAAAAAAGGAAGCCAATCTGGTGGTCCCCTGCCATTAATAAACTCTACAACAGAAGGAAGAAACTGTTGCAGAAAAAGGTAAAGTCCCAAGACTGAAAAAATTCACTTCTTAGCCTCAACAAAAAGTTGAGATCCCGCATCAAAACCTTCAAAGCCAGGAATGAAGGCAGAATTATGGCAGACACTAAAAACAACTACAAAGCCTTCTATAGTTATATCAAGAATCTCCACAGCAATACCCAGATTTGCTCTGAGTTACTGCACAATGGTACCTCCTATACTGAGCTAGCAGATATTGCCAACATACTGGCTGATAGATTCAGTGCCAACTTTACCTCCCCCAAAGGACCAATCTCAATACCGAACGAATGCCAGGCACCCATCATTACTGCAGCACAGGTTAAGGCTGCATTGTCCAAGGCCAAGTATACAGCTTCCATGGGACCTGACAATATCCCTAGCTTTGTTCTACATGAATTACAAAGTGAACTGGCACCACATCTGCATGCCTTGTTCACTCACAGCCTTACCTCAGGCTTTGTCCCTACTGAATGATGAACAGTTATCTCTCTCCATAAAGGAGGAGCGACTACAGACTCTGGAAATTATCACCCCATTAGCCTGATGAGTCTGATGTGTAAGGCTATGGAAAACATCATCATGGACCTAACTAATTAACAAGGATATAGGGAATCGCCAAACACTAGATCCCATACAATTTGATTTTGTGAAAGGTAGATCATGCCTGCTCAACCTGGCTGACTTCTTTGAGTCAGTCACCAGAGGTGTGGATGAAGGTAAGGCAGTTGATACAGCCTAGCTCGATCTGGCCAAGGCCTTTGATACCATTCCTCACTCAGGAATTACTGATAAACACACCAAATTAGGCATCAGCACCTATATCATTAGGTGGGTTGCAAATTGGCTCACAGATAGATAGAACCCACAGTGTGAAAGTAGAGGACTCCAAGTCAGACTGCTGACTAGTCACGAGTGGAGTCCCACAGGGATTGGTCCTGGGCCCTCTCCTGTTTGGCATCTACTTCTCAGAAGTCCAGGCCAACACGGAGAGACTCTGGCTGACCAAGTTCACAGATGACTGCAAGCTGGGAACCATTATTAACTCCCCAAGTTATGCAGACATCCTACAGAGAGTCTTCAATGAGACCAATGACTGGTGTTGAAATCATGGCCTTAAGCTTAATGCCAAAAATGCGTCATGATCCCCTTTGGGAAAAACTCAGTTCCTACTAATTATCACATCAATAAGATCCCACTGAACACTGAAGTGGTTATAAGAGATCTGGGGACACAGGTTGACAGCAACCTCTCCTTCGACCACCAAATTGCCACTGTGGTCAGAAAGTCTTTCTGTGTGGCACATCCCATTACCAAGGGTTTTGTATCCAGGAAGAAAGAGGTCATCATTTCTCTCTACTCTTCCTTTGTTAGACCAATCATAGAGTGTAATGCCCCATTTGGCATGTACCTCACTAGACACCTGCAACAGCTGGAGAGGCCACAAACGTCCCTTATGAAAGAGGATCCTAGGCCTTAAACACATATCCTACACGGACAGACTCAAAAAACTCCAGCTATTCTCTGTCTCATATCGTCTACTAAGAGGTGATCTCTGCTTGACTTACAAAGCCATGTCTGACCCAGCTCTGTTAGAAATGCTGCATCTAAAGAAATCCCAGTCCCTCCGCACCACATGCTCCAGAGACTTCAACCTCATTACCACAATCAACAGAACATGCTGGAGGGACAGGTTCATAACCCAGAGATTTCCCATACATGTCAAGCAGAGCACCTCACTAGCCCTCTTCAAGAGAAATCTTGATGAGTGGATGGGAAATAGAAAGTTCACCCAGGGGATCACTCCAGTGGCTTTACTTGATAGAGGCACTAGGAACTAAGTTCGGGCGCCATAGTGCCAGGGAACGTCTATGGGCTAGGCTTGTAAAGGCTCCAGGGCCATTAGCGTAGTACACACCTATGAACCTCATATATACTCCTCATCAACCTTATAATTGTTTCAGGAAAAGCAAATGCTTCCATTGCCCTGCTCATGAAGTCCCAGTCTACTCTGTCAGATGCTTTCTCTGCATCAAGACCCATTAATAACAATGGTATTTTCTTACATTCTGCTTCCCTCTGGATCATCAGTGTTCTGTTAATATTGTCAAATGTTGCCCCCTCCACAAAACCAAACTGATCCATATCTATCAATTTTAGTATCACTTTTGCCATTATTTTAGCCATTATAGACATAAACACTTTATAATCATGTTTTAGTATTGAACTGTATGAAGCCGAATCCAATGGATCTTTACCCTGTTTAGGTATTACCATTATCACCACCTTCTTCTAGGATGTTGGTACTTCTTCTCCTTTTAAAATACCATTAAACAAAACCTTCCAGATCTTTATCAGTTTTTCCCTCTTAGCTTCCAATCTTCCACAGAAATACTATCTATTACTAGGGACTTCTTTATACATAGCCATTCTTATCTCATCTGTTTCTATCCTAACTGTTAGCAATTGAGCCTCATCTATCTCTAACCTTGGCATATTTAAGTTTTCTATAAACATTTCCATTTGTACCTTTTCTTGATTTCCATATTTCTCTGTTTTATACAAACTTTGATAACATTTTTTAAATATTTCTAATACTTCTACAGGATATCTTGTTATCTTCCATGTCATAGGCTCCCTAAGCTTGGTGACAGTCCTTTCCACTTTCTGTTGCCTGAGCCATTATTCTAACAGTTTTTGTGGTCTAGAATTATTATCAAAAACAGTTGCTTAACAGCAGTCTTATTAAACTCGTGCATATTATTGAGGCAATCCCTTATTTTCTGTTTAGCATTCTGCAATTGCTTGTTTTCTTGTTCTGAGAGATTTACCCTATTTTGCAATACTTTTGTCAGTCCCTCTAAACAATTGTTGTAATTTCTTAGCCATGCCTCCCTTTCCTTTATTCCACCCTAGTTTTAAACTCCACTTTAATTTTATCTCACTCCCTAGCTATATTTTCAGAAGAAATTCCTATCTTCTCTAGTAACTCCTGAAATAATTCCAAAACCCATTCCTTAAATTCCTCTCTTTTCATCCGATAGGTGGGAAAGCACCAGTGTCTCATTTTTATTTCATTACCTTGCATTTTTATTTTATTATTGGCTCATGATCTGAAATAGTTATTAGGTGTGTTCTAAGACCTTCAATTAAGTGCACATGTTCCTGTGAGATATAAATTCTATCTAACCTAGCCCAGTTTTTGTATCTTGGAGAATAATTTGTCAGTTAACTCCGAACTCCTAGTACTAAATTCACATCTTCCATGCCAAACATTTTCATAAAATTCTTCAAAAGCAAAAATCTGCCCTCCTTTGTTATATTTTCCCTTCTAGGCTCCCCAGACACATCTTCATTGTTGCAAACCAAATTCCATTCTTCACCTATAAGCAATATTCCTCCTGATTATTTCTCCCATAATTTTCTTAAGCTCCATTATAGCACTTTTAGGTGGAATGTAAATCACATGCCATTGTAATCATCCTCCCTTGCCAGTAGCCCCTTAGTACTATGCATCTCCCATTATATCTTTTTTTCCTCTTCTGTCACTGTTGGAGCTCTTCTTGTGATTAATATAAGTACTCCTCTTTTCCTTTGCCCCATATATTCTGCTGAATAAACATCCTGAAAACCTTTCTTTATCAAATTCACATGTTCACTTCTTTCCAGGTGTGCCTCCTGTAGCATAGCTATTTCCACTCTACATTTTTTAATATAGTTCACTACTCTTTCCTTTTTTATATTTATCTGTAAGATCATTCAGATTGAAAGGCACTACAGAAAGTATCATTTTCTTATATAGTTATTATTACCACCTTTTATGTATAACTACATTTTTTTGTTAAATGTCTAGTTCCAACTTTTATGTTACATGCATATACTGTTCAGCAGGTTGGTCTTTTATATAACATACTAAAAGAAGTACCCCTACAAGAAGCTGTAATCCAATTCAACAACACTTTTCTAAAAATCCTAGATGCCCATGCCCCACCTTGTACCACAAAACTCAAAATGAATACTGCCCCCTGGATCACCAAAGAGACTAAAAATAACATTTCTGAAAGGAATAGAGTTTGGCATCACTGGAGAGCCACAAAAACTACAGCAACTAGAGAACAATTCCAAAAACTTAGAAACAAAACTAAAAAAACTATTCTCCAGGATAAAAAAAAAAAAATATTTTCTACATCTGCAAAACAGGTACCAAAACAACCCCAAATAATTCTGGGCAGGAATAAATAAACTACTTTACCCCAGCAAACCTTCCACCCCCTCGCCAACCTCCACAGACGAAATCACCAACATACCTGAATCATTCAACAAATACTTCATAGAAACTATCTCTAAACTAGTTCAACAACAATCCACTACTACTACTACCAATATCCCCAAACCTGCAGTCAGTCCCCAAACTACCTTCCAATTCCAACCCATCCCTACCAATTATGTCAAACAATTACAATCTAAACTTAAACCTATTACCCTAGCAGCGGATGCCATCCCAGCAGAATACCTCCAGTTGGCTGCTAATGAACTTGCCTACCCAATCTCTATTCTGCTTAACAGATCTATATCAGAAAGCACCATCCCACCAATCTGGAAAACCTCCTACATCATCCCTTTACATAAAGGTGGAACATCCACTGACCTCACCAAATACCAACTATCGCCCTATTGCCGTTCTGTTCCCCACTAGCACAAATTCTTGAAAATGAATACATTACCAACTTATGCCATACCTACTTAATAACTAAATTCTCTCTTCTACCCAGCATGGATTCCACCCTGCCCACAGTACAACCACAGCCCTTCTTTTCCTTTACAAACCTCATCAACCAAAACAGGCACTTAGGTAAACTAACATCTGCCATATTCTTGGACCTGTCAAAAGCCTTCAATATGGTCAACCATCCCAAACTACTGTACTCTCTTACTAATTTTGGCCTTAGTGATCACACACTAGCCTGGTTCCAAAACTATCTACATGGTAGACAACAAGCAGTTCAATGGGACAACAACCTATCCTCACTGCTGCCTATTACCACAGGAGTCCCACAAGGGTCCATTCTGGGACCCCTTCTATTCTCCATCTTCATTAATGATCTCCACACCATATGCCAAGATGCAACTGTTATACAGTATGTTGATGACTCAACATTAGTCTGCTCGGCCAACAACCCACACAAACTCCTCTCCATTACCCAAAAAAAACTTCCAATTTACAGAAACCTGGTTTCTTAACAAAAACCTATTACATAATCCCAAAAAGACCAAACTGTTTATATTTAAACCAAACAAATCCATCTCAATTCCCAACACATTCAATATTATGTCCAGAGATGGGACTATCATCTCTCCAAACACTCATACTAAACTGCTAGGAGTGACCATTGACAACAACCTCAAGTTTGAGCTACATATAAATCAAACTATTAAAAACATTCACAAAAAACTGGGCAGACTTTATAAAAACAAACCATTTCTAACCCAACCTACTAGAATAACCATAGCGCAAACCCACCTCCTCTCCACACTATTCTACACCGCTCCCATCTTCACCAACCTACCCAAAACTGAAATGGCCAAGCTTAACATCTACTACAATCAAATTGCCAAATTTGCTACTGGTGCCCCCTGCCATGCCCACCACTGTCATTCACTAAATCAACTTAACTGGCTTGAATTCCCAAATCTCCTCTCATTCCATCAGCTTTCTTTCACCCAGAAACTCTGACTACTTCCTGAAAAAACCCAGCACTATCTAATCTACTTAAACTACAAACTAATACCAGACAACATCGCTCTAGTGATAAAAGACTAATCAAGGTGACCAAAAGCAATAACACAGCAGGTGACTCCCTCTTCCCCAACTGCATCGGTAAAATTTGGAACTCATTACCTTCTGCTATTACCTCAGCCAACTCAATGGTTACATTCAAAAAGCTACTAAAAGAACACCTAAAACTCGCATGGCTATGTCCTTGCTTACCTACCAGGTTGACCCATATCATACAAACCCTCTGACCCACTGTCATGCTCCTTTTCACACATCTCACAAAACTAACCCTAACATCCACTCCCAATCCCCTTTTACTTACATTTGTCTCGAGCAATGTTATTACTGGAAACCAATAAATTCTAAGTACTACTTTACTCTAACTTAAACTATGGAATTTTGTTAAAACTTGCGACTACCAATGAATATTGTACTTTGTAACTTTGAAACTATGGAATCTTGTTAAATCATGTGTTTTCCTATGAATACTTGCTTGCTATGTAGAAATCTCATAGTTGTTTGTTCTTAATCTGTGGAACTTTTCTCCCTGGGCCTCCGCTAAAAATGGACATGTATCCAGTCCACAAATCCTGGTCAACAAATGTAAAATAAATAAATAAAAATAAACTATATTTGTTTCTTGTCATATCCATTTGAGCCTATGCCACATCTTACATAACTTTTTTTGAAAGCCCTCAAACAGAACAAATAACCCCAACCATCCTAAAACCCATTAACTTAATAATAACACACAAAACTATGTACATCTTCAAATACTGAAGGTTTTGCTTCCTAATAAGAACAAAAGTTCTAAGTTGATAGCAAACAGACAGGCTAGAGTTAACCAAAAAAGAAAAGTTAGTCATGCTTAGATGTATGGCACAGCCTGTGCTATTAGTAAGTGTTACTTTATTTTGTCTATCTTTATAGCTCTCCCAGCTGAGAAAACACTAGAATGCTTTCAGTAAACACTTTCTCCTAGCCATGTTTCTTTATCAAATTGTGGTGACATGCAAACCAGACACAAAACTGCTAATGGTACCTTGTTTACCAGAAAAAAAGCCTTATAATATTCACTGTTCTTTTTCATTTACATGCTTTGTAATAAACTTGTTACTGGATAACACCTAGGGTCTTAACCCAGTCATTTCCCTATGCAAGCATGATTTTTTTTTCTTTTATTCATACTCTCTTAACCAGACCTTTCCTCTCTCCCCCACTTCTCCCCCTTTTTACATTGCAGTGCCTACATTTCTTAAAACTGAACAAAGAAAAAGAAAGAAGGGAAAAAAACAAAAGCAGCTGTTTATATTAGGATCCTCACTGCATTTCAAAAAAAAACTGAGAAAACTTTACTTCAAATCTAATTGGTTTTGTCTTCTCTTTAAAGCATTCCCAGCTGGGAAAACCCCCTGATTGCTTTCAGAGAACATTATGTCCTAGCCAGTTTTTCTTTCTTTTCTTTTACCTCAGCCAATCCCCTGCTACGAGACTGTCTCCAGCTTCTCTTTATCAGATTGTCTCCATGAAGACATGAAAACTAGTCAGCCAGTTTTTCTTTATCAGACTGTTTCCAGAAAGCCAGTTTCTCTGTATCAGTTTGTTTCCATGGAAACATAAAGACCAGCTGCAGAATTGCTACTAAGTATACGTTATTTGCTAGAATAAAAGCCTCATAATATTCAATATTCTTCTTCATTTACTTGCTCTTTCTTAAAACTAATCAATCTAAGGTCCGTAATACAGTCATTTCCCCATGCAAAAATGAAAAAAAAACACATTAATTTTAACTTTGTCATGCCTTTTTAACTAGACTTTTTTTTTTACATTGCATTGCCTATATTTCTCAAAACTGTACAAGAGAGAGAAAGAAGATGGGAGAAAAAAACAACAGCACCTGTTTACAATCCCCATCATACTTATAAATAGTGTGCAAATAAAACCATATACCACAAATACTGTACTATTAAGAAAAATATATATATATTTTTGTACTTACAGTTAGCTTTCTCCTCTCTCTCTTCCTCTCCCCAAAGCATTAATGACATGAAGTAGGGTATATACTTTAGAGTCCCTCACAAATCCAAGGAATTTTGAAAAAGTCACATATTTCCAGATTTTCTTGTTCTGTCATATTTCACAAATATAATTATTGCATTGTAACCCCACATTGAGTTAATGGTTTTATTGTTGTTCTCCATCATCCATATTCTGTCTCTGCTTTATTTCCATTGTATTCTCAATTCTTCTTGTCAACTCTTGTGCTCCCTTCCTTCTCTCCAACATTTTTTGTTGAAATACTGGAAAAGGTTTCACAGGTACAGTATGTCTGTGGTCTTTCTTACCATAAGAACAAGAAGCAGAATCTCCTTCTGTTACACAGCTCATTTTTTGTTGAACAAACGTTTGTATTTTCTCCTTAGCATACACTTCATCAAAAACTTATTTTGACCCTCCAGGGAAGAATAGTTTAAAGATGGCTGGATACAGCACTTTGAATCTCACACCCACTTCTCAATAGTGCCTGAATAGTGGATTGAATTTACTCCTCTTCTGCCTGGTGTACAGTGAGTAATCATTCTCCACAAATGCTCTGCTGTCTCCTACTTTTAGTATTTTGTCCTTCTGCCACAGTTTAGTCAAAATCAACTCCTTCTGCTGGTAGGATTGCATCTTTACTATTAAAGGTCTAGGTTTGTTTTCTTATAGCTAAGTTTGGATAATACCAGTCTAGTTGCTTATATGTGCTTTCATAAAATGAATGCAGTCTACTCCTTCCAACTTCTCTGCTATAGTTGAAAATCTTAGGTTTTCTCTATGTGCTCTGTCCTCTAATTGTATTATTTTTTTAAACATCTCTTCTTGAGCAGTCTCATACTCAGACAGCCTTTTCTTCATTTCGACCTCTGATTTTTGTAGCTTTATCATCTCATCTGAATATCTGTTTAAAGCTTCCTCCATTTTTTCCAGCCTTTTATTGTTGTGTTGATATACTCCATCAATGTTTTGTTTAGTTTAACCAGGTCTGTATGCAATTGTTTTATATCATCCTGTAGGTTATTGGAAGTCATGTCTGAAGGTTGCATTACTTTTTGCTGAACAGCTACCAGACTTTCCCCAGTCAGTGATTCTTCTTCACTTTTTGTAGCTGTATTTCTTTATTCCTGGCATCATGGCCTTCTCTGCTGAGTTTCTGTTTTCACAGTGGGAGAGTTAGAAACAAGCTGTTACTCAGTGTGCAGCCATCGTCTAACTGGAACATATACTTAAGCTAACTGTCTAACTCATTACTTCAAACACACTCATGTGCATCTCCATTCATGCTTGCATTCACTCTGACTATGCAAAATGGCACTGATCTTTCATGTGGTCAGTAACTTGTATGCACGTGCTATCTAGCTACAGTGGCTGACTAGGTACAATATTCACAAAGGTCTACATCCTGCCTCTTTGATTTGTTCAACATGCAATAGGAGAACAAGACATTTTATCTAGATATCACATCAACATTTAACAACAAATTAATTTAAGTCCAAGTCACTGTGTATTGCAGATTTGGTCTGGAAATTCTACCTGATCTGGTCACATGAAAACTTTGACTGGATTTAGCAAAAGGGACAGTCTCTGGGGATTCTTTTACAATTGGAACTTCAGGGATAACATCAGGATTATTTGATGAAAGTATATTGTCTTCTGGAATTTGAACAAATATAGAGTCACTCTGAGAAATAGAGTGTCTGGCACAGGTAGTCTGCTGCGTCACTGGTTCCCTTCTGAAATCTATTCCTTCAGATTGTATGATATTAGATCTTGATACTTCACAAATATTTTTGCCAATTCCCACTCTGTCATATCCTTTAGATGTTTGCATTCTCACAATCTTTCCTTGTGTTAATGATCTGAAAGGTTTGCTGGATTTATCATAGTACAACTTTTATGACTGGCGTTTTTTTCAAAAGTTGAGTCTTGAGCATTCTGTTGTTCTTTGCATTTGATATCAATAATGGTTTACTGATCAGAAGAGTTGTTCTAGTCTGTTTGGACATCAGTATCTGAGCAGGTGAACCAAGCAAATTATCTTGAGGAATGTTTCTGAGATTAAGTAGGGTAAGAAAAACATTGGTACCATCTCTCTTGGATTTCTCCAATAAGTACTTTGCACTTTAATCTGCACACTCAACTAATCCATTGGACTGTGGATACTGAGGACTACTAGTAACATGGACAAAGTCCCAAGACTCAGCAAAATTCTTGAACTTCTGATTTGTAAACTGTGCACCATTGTCAGATACGACTTTGTGCGGACTACCATGAACAGAAAAATGTCTCTTCAATTTCATAATGATAGTGCTGCATCTTAAATTAGGAAGAAGGTCAATTTCAAACCAATTTGAATAAGATTCTACTAACACTAAGTAATTTTTTTTATTTTTCAACACTAAGTAATGTTGACCATTCCATTCGAAAACATCAGTAGCAACTATTGACCATGGTAATTCAGGAATCTGGTTTAGATGAAGTGGTTCTTCCTGTTGGTGCAATTTATTACTATTACAAATTGAACATGCTAGAGTTTTCTTCTCTATACCTTTTGTCATAGAAGGCCATAATACCATGCCTCATGCCCTTCTTTTGGTTGAATCAGTACCCGGGTAACCACAATGCAAAATTTTGATATATCCCTTTTGTAATGCTGAAGGAATTACCACTTCAAGACCTTTCATGATGATTCCATCTTCCATCATGAGCTCTTCTCTGTAAGAAAAATACTTCTGCATGTCAAGTGGTAAACTGGTTTGTCATGGTGGACATCCTTGACTGATAAAATGTTTCAGCTTCTGTAGAACTGGGTCAGAAGCTGTGTGATTTCTAAGTTCATCAAGATGAGATGAGGAAAAATTTCTAACTTCCATGACTTCAAAGTCTGCATTCTCATTGTCATGCTGTTATGTTGTTTGTTTGGGTGCTCTTGAAATAACATCTGCAAGATATAGAAATTTGCCTTTTGTACAGACAATATCGAAGTTGTACTTTTGCAATTTTAACATGTATTTCAAGCGTGCTGGGACTGTATGTATTATCTTTTTCAGAATTATTACTAGAGGTTGTTAATCAGTGTCCTCAATAGGTTTGCCATAAATATAATCATTGAACTTTGAACATGTGAGCACTACAGCCAAAAGCTCTTTTTCAGTTTGTGCATACTGCATTGTGCATAGGACTCATGGCAGACATAAGGAAGTAGCTTTGAATTTCCATGCCATTGGCATATAATGGGATTTGTGTGAATCACTGTTATTTTCTTTACCTTCTGTAAAAGGACTGCTTCTTTTCTGTCTCTAATCACCCTCATATATGTTTGGCTCAGACCTTGTTTTACACTATACTTAGAGGTTATCTAGCTACAGCCAGAAAAGTAACTAAATAGGCCTTTAAGGTTTTCTTTTGTAGTCTAAGAGGAATTGATTCTGCAAGGGGCTCTCAGTGCAGTAGTGTGGGGGAAGGGGATTCTGAATTCCTGTTGAAGTACAAAAAGAAAATATCGAACAAAGGCCTCCAATTTAATTAGTTTTCTGGCTGTAGGCTAGCTGGATAACTTACAAGCATAGTGTAAAACAAGGTCTGAGCGAAACATGAATGAGAGTGATTAGAGACAGGAAAGAAGCAGTCCTTTTACAGAAGGTAAAGAAAATAACAGTGACCCTTACAAATCCTGTTATATGTCAATGGCATGGGAATTCAAGAGAAAGGGTTGAGGGAGAACAAGATCACACTGATACATCAAGCCCAATTGGTAGCCATGTTGTGGAAAACAGGCTAAAATTAAAAATAAAGCACTTGGAGTGATTTTGAGGTGTTAAAATAGGTCAGAAAACAAAGATAGAGTGAAACAAAAACAGATTTTTTTTAGTTTTAGGGTGGAGTTTTCCTTTAAAGTTTTTAAGGACCTATATTCTGTTGAATCTCAATCTCATTGTGTTCTTGTTATACATTAACCTTGTGGTCATCCACTTTCCTCATCATAAACTCTGGGATGATTGACCATCTGGAAATTAAAGTTTTTCATTCCACCTTCCTTGGAAAATCAGATGCATCGTGAGATGACCCCTGTTTTCACTAATTTAATGTTTACATTTGTCTGCTGAATTTCACCTATCTACCACTTCAGATCTTGTTTACATCATGGAGTCATTTTTCTAGGAAATATTATTGTAACTATCTCACTCATTTGTTGCTTTTGGCCTCTCCATGCAAACACAATACGATCATTTATGCATGGACTGTCACTGTGATATTGCAATAAAAAAGTATTTTCATTATTTAACAGAGTACAGACTTGTACATCCACCCAAATTATAACAACATTATCTTACTTCTGTCTTTCTCACTTCATCTTTTACACACACTGCTTGTGTGACAATGAATTTATAGTACACTAACTCCATTTATTAAGCTGTTTGGATTTTGTAAACAATATTTTATTTTATTAGTACATTGTTTGATGTTAATGTTTTACTATAGTTACTAGTTTCTTTATAGTCTGTGTATTTTATGTTTTTGTTTAATTATTGATGCCTACATAATTTTGCTTTTTATGCCTCATTCATTTTTACCTACCTACATATTGGGATAACATAATATAGTATCATTTTGTTACTGTGATTTCTGTTACTGTACCCAGCTATATAGTTTGTGATCTGCTACTGTTTTTTTAACACTGGATTTGTTTAATACCTGTCTCCGGTTTTGCCTTTGGTCATGGATGAAAATGGTTTTCAGACCAGTCTACTTACCTTGTTATCCAATAAATAAACAAGCAACTGACAAAAAAAATCCTGCTTACCCTGCAGGGAGGTCACATTCCTTTTTAACTGGGCTATTTCTCACGAACTCTTTCTGTCAGTGGTAAGTATTCTGGTAATAGTAAACTTCCAAACAGGTTGCCTCAGCAAGGATTTTCTTTACCTTTCTAATATATAAACAACACTAGTTTGCACCTCTTTAATATACCTATAAGACTAGTTCTTGCTGTAAGTCACATGACTTCATTCTTCAGGCAGTCCTCTGCTATGTCGTAAAAGAAGCAAGACACATCCATCCAGTTCACCTGTTTATCTTTATGTAAATACCCATTGTCGACAAGTGGTAGTAAAGACAATGAACCTAAATATGTCATATCACTCAAAAACTAAGTTTTCTTGTCACAGGAGACTCAGTAGTGAGACACACAGATGTCCCACTAATCCAGGTTGGACAGAGAAAGTCACAGTCAGCTGCCTGTCTGGTGCCAGGATTCACCAAATCATGCATGCACTCGAGTCTCTCAGCAACAAGTACCATTATGACTCTGTCATAGTTAATGTTGGTGTGAATGACCTGAGGCATACCTCGCTGGACTATATGAAGAGAGACATGGTCGAGCTCTCTGAGTATGTGTCCCAGGCAGGTATGCCCCTAGCCTTGAGCAGCATATTACCCTCACCAAGAATGATGCTACAATATAAACAAAAAGTTATTGATTTCAATAATTGGCTTAGTTTTGATGTCATTCCAAGGGGATCCAGTTCCTGTCTGCCTGCGAAGCCATGGCCGACAAACTTCGCTGCTTTGCCAGAGACAGTTTGAACCTGGCACCCCTAGGCTTTCAGCTGCTGGCAAAGGCTCTTGCCTCCCCATACTGCCTTTTTTAAGGAAGGTCTCAAAAGCAATATTACTGATGTGAAATTAACCAATCAGAACAAAATAAGGGTCAGGCTGCTAAATGCTAGGAGCCAAAAACTGCATTCCCTGGAAGCACTTCTATCACTAGAAGATGCAGCTGTTTGTGCAGTCACAGAAACCTGGTTTAAGGCCTTAAAGAGTACACCAGCCCTGCAAGGTTACAATGACTTTCATACCTTTAGACCACAAAATGAACATGTGAAAACCAAAGGAGGTGGTGTTTCAATCTATAATAAAGATAAATTCACCTCCCATCTAGTTAGACTGGACAACTCCGTAGAATTACTCCAGGTCCAGGTTGTAGTAGGTAAGACCCCTATTCAAGTCCTAGCCAGTTATAGATCCCCCTCCATGGGTCACGACACCCACAAAACCTACTTAACCAAACTGATGACAATCCAAATTTTACCGAACACACTGGTTATGGGGGATTTCAAGTATCCCACCATGAAGTGGGAAACCTATTCTAGCCCAAACTCGCTAGCACAAAAGTTCCTTGACTTTTTGAATTCAAATGCCCTGCAGCTAATTGTCCATACTCCGACAAGAAAAACAAACTTTCTAGATCTGGTTCTCACCAACATGTCAAACAGGTGCACTGCTGTAACGGTTGGCCCTTCATTAATTAAAACTGGCCACAAATCAGCCACCTTCAAACTGACACTAACACCAGAACTCACAAAGGGTGAAATCAGACTAAAAAAACTTCACCAAGGCAGACTATACCTTCCTAGGTGAAGGTATAAATGCAGTCCAAGCCCCACCTTAAGCTGAAAGTGGTAACTACGCCAAAGTTTACACTAATGCCCTGTACAGTCACTTGCATAAGTGTATAAATTCATCTGTACCAGATAGAATCAAAGCCAGAGCCCCAAGTAAATCAAGCTACCATGGTGGACTTCCATCATCAGCAAACTCTACAATAAACACAAAAAGTTGCTGTCCAAGAAAACAAAGAGAAGGACCCAACAATGGAAAAGCACCCTCCTCAACTTTAATAGGCAAATAAGACAACTTGTTATATCCTCCAAGGGCTCCTTTGAGAGAAACCTAGCAAGTACTGCCAAGGATAATCATAAAGCCTTTTACAGCTATGTACGTAACCTAAAGGGTAGGACCCAAGCATGTGCAGAACTGTTGGTCAACGGTATCACACACATTGACCCCACAGAGATACTGAACCTGCTAGCAGATAGGTGTGGCAAAAATTTCACTCCCTTATCCCCTCCTAACTTACAACAAACCCTCCCCCAACCCCCCCTTACATCTCTGAAGAACAGGTCCTCAAAGCCCTGTCCACTGCAAAGAACACGGACTCTGTGGGACCAGAAGACATTCCAGGCTGTCTTCTAAACAGGTTAAAACATGAACTAGCATCATCACTAAGTGCCCTTTTTAATCATAGCCTAACCACAGGCTTTGTTCCTGCAGAATGGAGAACAACTACAGTTATTCCCCTCGACAAAGGTGGCATAGCAACAGACCCAGGGAATTACAGACCCGTAAGCCTGACCAGACTCATCTGTAAGGCCATGAAACATATTATTATGGACCTATAAATAAAGACATAAGTGACCTCCAAACCTTGGATCCTAACCAATTTGACTTTGTGAAGGGCAGCTCCTGCCTGTTAAATCTGGTGGAGTTCTTTGAAAGTGTGAACAGAGCCATTGATGAGGACAAATCTGTGCACACAGCATACCTCAACTTGCCAAAGGCTCTCAACACAATCCCACATTCAGGCATTACCAATAAATTTAGCAAACTGAATGTAAACCCCTTTTCTATAAGATGGGTTACCAACTGGCTCACAAACCGGACACACACTATCAAAGTGGGTGACTCCACATCATCCAGCAGACCTGTTACCAGCAGGGTGCCACAGGTGTCAGTGCTGGGCCCCCTACTGTTTGGTATTTACTCTTCAGAAGTTCAGGTCAAAACTAAAGTGTTGTGGCTGACCAGGTTTACAGACAACTGTAAACTAGGTGCAGTCATTGAATCTCCAAATATTGTCAGTATACTTCAGGAGGGTCTCACACAGACCAACGACTGGTGTATTAGTCACAGTCTCAAACTGAATGCAAAGAAATGCATTATCATTCCCTTTGGCGCAAACAATGTCCCTTCACAGTATCCAATCAACAATGGTACCCTAAGTACCCATGAACTGATTGGAAGTAAGCAGGTAAACATATTTTGCAAATAACTGATACAGATATACGTTCAGATAATGTAGTTTCTGATGTTGTGACTGAGTTGTTGTGAATGGCACAGATGTATGTACAGTGGATACTGTGACTACAGAAAAGACAGAAGTACAAGAATTTTGCCAGATTTTAAATGCAGATCCTTAAGGAGAACAATAACAAACATACAGAATATTATATCTGTGGAGTAGCAGAAAGTATTCTAAGAATTAAGCCAACATGAGAATGGAGAAAGGAGATTTTGCCAATAGGGATGACTGCAAGAAGGCATACAGAACATAGGCAAGAGGGGGCTGTAATTTACTGGAGAAAACTGACAAATGAACCAAGGTACTGGGAGCAAATAACTAGAGAGGGGAATGGTAATAGAGTGGAATAAGGCCAAGAAGACATTTGGACTGGAGGCTAGAGACTGTCTTCCCTTCCAGGGATTGATAGTGTATAGGCAAAGAGAAAGGGATAGGGGAATCTTAAGTAAAAGACTTGCTCTGGTAGAGTTTTTAGTTTAACCTAGAACAGTAGCTGATGTTAAAAAGGGATAATTAGTTGGGCGTATAAAATATTGTATAACTATAAGACTCAAACAGAGTAGGTTAGGAAGAGAGACTGGAAAATCAATTTACAAGAGAACAATGTGAGGGCATATTTATGGCTCCCAAGTATACAAATTCCAGAAGATTTAGCATCTTTGCTTGGAAGTGTTTGCATAGGTATTTTTACTCTGTTATAATTATTTACTCTCTGTTATAATTTGACCTGAGGATGGGAGGGTGACTGTAAAAGAATGTATTGCTAAATATCCCCTCACTATTCTCTCCTCTTTCACTCTGTCACCAACTTCCTTCACAGTGCAGGTTTGTGTCATATGTTACTACATTTCTATTTGTTCTAAGACTGTGTAGAACAATGAATAGACCTTGGTAGTCTGTTGTATTTGTATCAATTTCATTCAGATTGGATAAGCTTTATGTATGTTGAGCCTGTGCCCTTTAACAAATATGTAATGTCAGTTTCTGGTGTTTTGATGTATATGTACATATATAACACTTTTGATATACTGGTTAATTCCATGAAAGCTTAATAAGTGATGGTTTTATATTTGTGCTTATCAGTGCAGTGCTATATTATGATCTCTCTCTCTCTCTCTCTCTATATATATATATATATATATATATATATATATATATATATATACACTGTATTACTGTGGTTCTCTATCAGATATATTAACCTGTTTTCACTTTACATTCATAAACTTTTTTGCCATCTGTCTATTCTTATACTTTCTCAATATTCTCTTGCTGTAGTTCACTGTGGTCTTTCCTCCATCTCTTTTTATAATAAGTATTAACTTTATTGCCTCAATATAATAAGACATTTTCACTGAGAATTTTGTCTTTATACAATGTAAGTAAATTTAACTTGAAGAACCTTCCTTGCTGTTTATTGACTTCAACTAGTCAAATACATGCCTGCCTGTGCTGGGAATTAACTTTAACAGCCTTCTCCCTCCAAAAGAGTAGTCCTTGCACTCTAAGCAGCACTTACTAAGTTGGCCACTATCCTTTTTCTTGACCAACAGATTATAGTGTTTGTCAGTTACTTAGTTTTCCTGGCTAACAGGTTTATGCATTCAGGAAATGAAAGAAAACCTGTTCCACTTGTACCTTTCTATTAATTGCTTTTGTTACTCTGTTATAATTTGACCTGGAGGTAGAATCTTCTACCTTAGACCCCAATTCCTACTAATCAGTCTTACTCTACTATTATGCTTTCTACATACACATTTCACTTGTGACATCTATTCTCCAACCCTCCCAAACAGCCATACTACTATCATACAAACATTCCTGTTTCTTTTTACCTAATTCCCAACTTGCATTTAATCTTTTAGCACCATTCTCAACTACCTTTTCCCTCCCATACTGCTTTGCAGGTTATTCATTCATAGTCACACCCCTTCCTAGCAGCATTTATCTATCTATTCTACATCATATCTTCTACTTTTCCCAAATAAATCTTCACATCTTCGTACTTTAACTACATTCTCATACTCTAGCCTTTTAAATCCCTCTAGTCCTTACATTCCAGAGACGATACTAGGACAACCTAACTTCCTTTCTTGATAGAAAATATTTCTTTCCTACCTACCCTCTATCAGCACTCAGACTTTTCCACCACAAAATATCCTTCTGTCCTGCAATTTCTTTTTCCTTCTTCATCCCTACTTCCCCAATACATGCCACCTGTAACAGAAAGATCCCATTACCTAATTATGTTACTCCTCAGCTTATCCTGTATTCTTATTTATCCTGCTACTGGGTCATCTCTCACCCTACCATGACTGTATAATAGCTCTCAACATATCTCCAACTCTGTCCCCATCACCTATTCATATTTCCTCCCTATAGTCTCCGCACATCGCACCAAACCATTTTAATGATACGCCTTATCTTTACTCCAAATATAGACTGTTTAACTCCCATTTCAACTCTAACCAAAACAAAATTAAGTGGAAAAATGCTCTTCAAAAAATAAGTATTAATGTTGTTGTCTTTCGGCTTTTCCCAGTTAGGGGTCACCACAGCGGAACTCCGGTCTGCTAATGATTGGCAGTAGATTTTCACGAACACCGAGGTGCCAGCTCAACGTTCAACCTTCAACAAAGGCACACCCATTTACGCATGTCTTTCAAACGCCCACCCAACCGCGGGGAGGACATGCAGACTCCACACAGAAGGCACTCCCCACACTCCAGCCGAGAATTGAACGGAAGAACCTCTTGCTGTGAGGTAACAACGCTACCGTTGCACCACCGATAATTCCCCAAAATACTAAAATCCTCCTAGGAGGAGATATTATTCTCTCTAATCCTGGCCCCACCAATCACAATGAACATCAAGACAATTCTCTTTCACACAGTGTTGTAACCCTATAACAAAATTGCTAAACTACATGCCTGAATTACCCAACATAAGCCTGAAATTCTCTCTGTAACTGAAACTTGACTTAAACCTAGCATAAACAACTCCAAAATTACACCTCCCTGCTATAATATCATCCTTAATGAGAATATACAG
This sequence comes from Protopterus annectens, assembly GCF_019279795.1. Taxonomy (NCBI): domain Eukaryota; kingdom Metazoa; phylum Chordata; order Ceratodontiformes; family Protopteridae; genus Protopterus; species Protopterus annectens. Next base: position 1,194,410,882 of record NC_056727.1, read on the forward strand.
AGGAAAGGTGGTGGTATTGTTTTAATATTTCCCAATATCTAGCACATTTCCCCTTCCAATAAACCAATACAAACATTCAGTTCAGCAGAGCCTCTTCTTTGGTTCTTGGTTCCGTTCCCATGCCATGCAGCACACTGGGCAATGAGCACTCTCCAGCACTTGTTTCAATAGTGGTTATGGTTTTATGCAGTTGGGTTGCTAGCCTGGCACCCAACCCTCCTCAGAGGGTATACCACACACTCGCACACACACACTCACACCTAGAACCAATTTACAGTGTCCAATTCAGCTACAAGCACGTCTTTGGCATATGGAAGGAAACCAGAGCACCCTTAGGAAACCCATGCAAACACAGAGAGGACATGCAGACTCCGCACAGAAGGCACCCCAGCAGAGAACTGAAATGGAGAACTTCTTGCTGTGAGGCAACAACACTAACCGCTGCACCACTGCAGTGCCCAGAGCTTCTTATTACCTTTCTGAAATTAAACAAGTATAAACAAATATGTATTACTGTTCTTTACATCCCTTCTGGTGACAATACAGCTACATTGGAAGATATTCTACATTAAATATCTGTAACAATTCTACAAGAATAAATCTACAGATCTGTATAGATTCATGGCATGTTTTAAAACATTTGAATTCTATTCCCTTTGACAATAATTACAAGTTTATTACCGCTGATGTCAGCAACTTGTACACAGTAATTCCTCAAGACACTGGGCTTCTTTGGGTAAGAGAATTTCTTTTACTCAAGCATTACCCTGGCCAGGATATTGATTTGCTCATTAGCTTATTAGATTTGGTCCTGAGTAATAATTACTTTATGTTTAAGGATAAAATATATTTGCAGAAAATTGGAGTCGCGATGGGTTCCCCATGCGGGGGTTCCTTCGCCAATATAGTTATGGCATTCTGGGAACGCACATATTTGTTTAAAGATGTCCTATTCCAACAAATTGTGATATGGTACACGAGATATCAAGATGATATCTTTATGATCATTAACAGCAGTGAGGAACAGATCAAAGAATTAATGAAAACTATGAATGAATTGACTTCTTTCCTTGCATTTTCTTTCATATCAAATGATACATCTATTAATTTTTTGGATATTCTGATCAGTAAGGATGTTTCCAGGAAATGTTTTGCAACTAGCATTTTTAGAAAGGCTTTGTATAGCAATTCCTTCCTACATTTTTCTAGTCACCATCCTTATTTTCAAAAGCGTGGCATTGTTAAAGGACAACTGGTTTGTGCGTCACGTATATGTTCCGAGGATTATCTGTTTGAGAAAGAGTGCCAGTTTCTTAAACAAATGTTCTTAAACAGGGATTATCCTTGTAAAATGTTTAATAATCTAATGAAAGAAATTGAACATAAGAGAAGAAATGGTATGTTAGCTCCATTGTTTAACAACAATCACATAAATACACAGGTTCTTGACATAGATAATTCACGGTCCACTATTAATAATAGGATCGAACCTTCCAGTATTGTTAACTATAGATCAAGTTTATCAACACCATATAATGATCTTATGTTAGAGTTCAGGAACATTCTTAACATCAACTGGGAATTGATTTTACAGGATTCCCAATGTCGGGACGTTCTAGGTACGAGACCTTTAATGGTCTTCAAGAGAACACCTTCTTTAAAGACATTATTTGAACGCCCATTCCAACAATACAAACCTAACAGGGGGATGTTCAAATGTGGACAGTGTAGTTACTGTAAATATATACAAACAGGGTCCACATTTCATATTAGAGGTGTTAAATATTACATTAATAACAGATATAATTGTCAAACTGAAGGTGTAGTTTACCTAGCAGTGTGTCAACTATGTCATGCTTTTTATTTTGGCAAGACCTAGCGCCAATTCAAGCAGCGCATATATGAACACCTATACGCCATTTCTAAGAAAAATATTGTGAATGCCCTTGCCAAACATATAATAGATAACAATAATCATAAATTTTTATTCATGGTAGTGCAAAAAATCACCAAAGACCCCAGGGGAGGACCTTGGAATTTGTTATTAGAGGAACAAGAGCTGCTTTGGCAGCTAAAAACTAATGCGTTTGCTCCTCCAGGTCTCAATGAGACCTGTTCTATTAAATGTCTTTTGAAACTTAAGGCTCTTTTAAGATAATCTGATATTATTTATTTGTTCTAGACATTAATATTTAAAATCTATTTAGCATATATATGAATTGTGTAGCATTTCAATATTTAATAATAATGTTCAAGTAATTATTTTATATTACATGTGATACATAAAGTATTTTTAGGTGTTGGTTCTGTTCTTCATATATATCTTTTTCTTTATATGAAGTACATTATTCTTAAAGTAACGTTTTTTAATGATTGTCTTATAAAAGTGTTTAATTGATTCTTTATTGTTTGTTTAAACCAATTAATCAATTGTTTAATTAACACTGTTAAGTATATAAGCTGGATGTATTTGGTTTGTCTAACTGTCTGAGGAAGTGCGAGGATTATTCACATGAAAGTGCTAACCAGTAAAGTTTATTATCTCCACTTGGTCTGCAGTTGGTACCTTTTTTTTCGTTTTACTTGGTGGTTCGTTTGTTTCGTAGTTTCATGGCTACAAGAATAAATACTACTAGGTAATGCAAATGTCAGTTGGTTGGACATAAACTCTAACTCCCCTACATCTTGTGTGAATTTATTTGGTTTCATACAACTAATTAATAGCCTGACATAGCAAAATATCAAATGCCCTACTAGACTGGATCCTAGTATCAGATCATAGCAAATACACCATCTCAGGTACAATGTCTGACTGTCTCACTGATCACACATCCAGTTAAACAGCATGTTTATAAAATAACACACAGCCTTTCTAAATTTAATCCAGAAGTGCTAATTACTACCCTATGGTCTATTAACTGGACCTTCCTAAAAATCTTTGCCATAGATGATGCTGGAAATGAATTCAGTACAACTTCCCTGAGCATCCTAAATAGCCTTGCACCTCCTAGAAGGAAGAAACTAAAAACAAATAATGCAATTTGGCTATCCAAAGAGAGTAGAATGCTAATGCAGCATAGAGAAAATACATGTAAAGAATGGCAAAAATGTAAAATACCACAGTATCTTGAAAACGTCAGAATGCTTCATAATGGTACTAAAAAGCAAACCAGTGAAGAATAATAAAGACAAACCTAAAATATTCAGGACAGTTCTTAAAGAAATCTTGCATTCTGACCATAAATTCAACCATAACCCATCTCCCAATAATTCATCACTTGAAACCACAATACTATTCAACTCTTATTTCATAGATAGTATAACATCTCTAACCAAGGATTCCCCAACAGCTAATCCTAACCCTTCCCAGCAGCCGTATATTACCATATCCACTTTCACCTTCAAACCTGTGCCCAAATATTATGTAAAACTACTCTTAAACAAACTCAAACCTTGCTATAATTCAGCTGATGACCTTCCAAGAAATACCTTAATAGAGCAGCTGAAAGCATTGCCTATCCTGTCTCAATCCTTATAAATAGTTCAGTCCACAAATTCCATGTTCCCCCTCACTGGAAAAAGTCACACATTATCCCTCTGCACAAAGGAGGAAATTCAACAGACATTACTAACGTTAGACCTAAAGAACTCTTATCTCCCTCTTCAAAATACTTGAAAAAAATATTCAGAAACAATTGCTAAATTATCTCTTGCAGGAAGATCTCCTATCCCCCACACAATGTGGCTTCCATCCTTCCCATAATACTAAGACTGCACTTCTAACCTATATAGATACTGTCAATAAAGTAGGAGATAACAGCAAACAAGTCTCTTTCCTATTCTAGACTTGTCTAAAGCCTTCAATACAGTTTGTCACAGCAAAAGTTTACTTCAAATGTTCTCATTAGGTCTCTCTCAGCCGACCCTTCAGTGGTTCAAAAGCTACCTATCTAATAGGTATCGCTCAGTAAAATGGCACTGCACCCTCTTTCCTTACTTGCCAGTCACCACTGATGTGCCACAAATCTCTATCCTTGGTCACCTCCTCTTTAACATTCTGACCAACACCAACACCCTCGACAGATCCACACAACAGGCCACCCTAATACAGTACGCATATGACTCCACACTCATTGCATCTGACAACATGGCACACTTCCAAAAAAGTACTTGGGAAAATTTTAACAACAACTGAAACATGGCTTTCCAACTCACAACTTTGTGCTCAACTCCCCCCTCAAAAAAAAAACAAACTACTACTTTTCCCCCAAAATTCCTCTCCTATGAAAAACAAAATTTAAAGTCCCCTCTCCTGACAATACAACCACTGAGATCACTTCTTGTAGCAGATTATTAGAGATTATAGTGGATGATAATCTTAAATTTGACCTGCATGTACCAAATTGCATAAGAAAAACTCATCAAAAAGTATGGATTTTATAGAGCCAAAAACTTCACACGACCAACACAACTAAAGCTACACTTGCCGCTACTTATCTCCTCCCCACACTTCTTTATGGTGCTCCCAGCCTTACTAACCTTCAGGCATCACAAAAATCAAAATTTGAAGAATGCTATAACAAATTTACTAAATTTGCAGCAAATACCCCTTTGAGAACCCACCACTGTATAGCTACATTCCCAGTTGGTCACTGTGATCCAATGACCAAAAACTCCTGTCTGTCCACAGAACTATCATATATACTGGGCATTATCTGTACTTGCATCATGTTGCTGAGGCCTGGTACTCCTTATCTTTATCCATCAGATCAATAATCTCCCAGCCATCCTTAAAAAACATTCTGAAAGCCTAGCCAAAAGCTGGCTCTGTTCTTGAAGACTCAGGATAAACTTTAGCCCAAATGCGAACAAATACCTATTCATACCTTACATCTCCTTACTCTCCCTTCTTCACTCCCTTACTTCTATCACTTTCTCTCCCCTAGCTTTCTCTCTAAGTATACCATAAGCATGCTTTTCTCTCACTTTGTATTACAATTTCCGTTTGATTTATACTAACTTACCTTTAATTTCTCCATAAACTGGCTAAAAGTTCTTTAACTATTAAATCATTGCCTCCAGAAAAAAGGAGGTTATAACCCCCTGTACTCTTTCCTCATCAGACCAATAATAGAGTATAATGCTCCCTTTTGTATGTACCTCTCTAAGCACTTGCAGCAATTGGAGAGACCGCAGAGGTTTCTTTCAAAGAAAATTCAAGGTTTCCAGCACGTCATATGTGGACAGAATAAAATCACTGTCTCTTAACTCTGTGTCATACAGACTGCCCAGAGGTGACCTGTACCTTGCATATAAGGCAATATTTGACCCTGCCGTAATGGAAATGCTACACAATCACAAGTCAAACGGTACATGTGTCACATGCTCAAAGGACCTTAACCTGGTATATGACATCAATAGAACTTGCTGGAGGAACATATTTATCTGGCAGAGGTTACCTCTTCTCTGGAACACACTTCCAATCCATGTTAAGTAGAGCCTCTCGTTAACCCTATTTAAGCATAATTTGGATGATTGGATGGGAAACTGTAATTTCGCCCCAGAGGTTCCACCTGTGTCCCTCTCTGATAAGGGTAATAGGTGCTGATTTAGTGTCTACCCATAACAGACACTCTTGGGAGCAAGGGTTAACTTGGCTAGGCTTGTAAGAACCCTAGGGCCATTAGCGTAGTAACCTCCTATGATCCCGTGATCCTGTGTAACTTGTATCTATTCTTAACCATCGTTTTCATATTATGTCTAATTTGGTATAATTATTTAGACTATAGTTGTTTTTTGTATTATTTTAAAAATTGCAAATTGATTGCTCTTAAAATGTTTGTAATACATTGGAGATTTTCTCTCTGGGCTTCTGATGAAAATGGGCTCCTACCCAGTCGGACTTTCCTGGACAGTAAATGTCAATAAACAAATAAAGAAATGTTTATACCCCTAGCAGACTTAAAGCAATTTTTCCTCAGGTAGATAGGAAATGTTGGAGGTGTGATGGTAAAGAAGAAGGTAACTGGGAACATATGTTTTGTAATGAGCTGACATATTTTAAAATTTGCTTACAGACTACTCTGTCAGAAATATTGGGTGAGCAAATGGCTATAAATAAGGGCATGATTATTTTGAGCTGGGACACAGGATCTGAATTACCTAGACTTTGTTAAGCCTTATTATGTTTAATACTGCCTGCTACCGAAAAAAAGAACAACAAAAAAAAAAAAAAACAATTACTAGAAAATGGAAATCAGAGTCTAAAAAGATAAAAGAACTGGAAGAGGGATGCATAGAAAAGGGAAAGAGCAAATTGCGTATAAATAAATGGAAATTGTGGGAACAATACATGCAGAGCAATGTTCAAGAAGACAAGTGAGGTTTAAGGGAAGGCAGGCATTCAGCAATTTATGTAATGGACTGATGATAGTTACAAGGAAAGAAAAGATATGTGATGTATAATGTATGTTAATCTAAAAAAAAATGTTAATATGGTTTGTTTTGTTTTCTGTTGATGTATATTTGCCTGTGTCTTAAGTGATAATTTGGCTCCCTATTGAAATGTCAGTACTCAAAATGCCAAGTGTCGGCAAGCTGAGAAAAAAAGCTTAAATATTGAAAATTGTACTTCTCCTTAAAATGTCCTTTTTCAGAGGGGACAGGCCCCCCCTGCACCCCCCCCCCAAGCTTATATATACCAACTCCAAGATCACCATGCCTTAGAAAAGGGAATATTCCAAGAAACAGCATCTCAGTCTTAGTATATGTAAGTTGATTCTTTTGGGCATTCAGTCTCCGCATTTTGGGACTTGTTGTAGCAGGCCCTGATATTTCAAATGGTTACAGATAATTTAATAAAGGTGCTTTTTTAAGGTCTGTTGAAGTTGTGTGCCTGACACCAACAGTTAATATTTCTTAGTGCTAATTAGGGCTTATACTAAATCAAAATTGGCCCAGACTGTTCACAATACTGTGCATTCAACACACCATAGGGAAGTTACAGATTCTTAAAAATGACATTTGTTATTTCTTCAGCACCAAAGATCATTCAGAAAGCTGCTGCACAGGTTGTTAGGGTCTGGAAGATATTGTAAACATCATAGCTTATATACTAGTTCAGGGCAAAACTAAGTGGAGCATGATGAAAGACTGATGACATTGCTAGAAAGCCTGAGGCAAAATAACTTGAACTTATCAAAGAAACATGTCAGATACATAACATGTCTTAACATATAAGGGTGTTCAATCTGATCAAAAGAAAGTTAGAGCATTAGTCCAAATGGAAAGACAATCAGACAATCAAGTATCACTAAGATTTTTTTTCCATGGTTCAATACTTATCCAAGTTTACACCAAACTTGTTATAAGTGTCCATGGTTGAGAAAGTTACCAATTGGCAGTGGGATTAGGAAAAAGAAAAACATTTTGCAATGTTTTTAAACATCATTATTAAACATGACATTTTTTAAAAAAGGTGACATTGATACAGATACTTTAACAGAAAAGAAAACAAACTATAACAACATTTCTGTTATTATTTTCATGTGATATAGACATGTTTTCTTTTAGTAGTTGTCATTCACTCCAACATTACATCAATTGTTCAATTCCTGCCTTACCTTAAATTTCACTCCTGTTCCAGAATACTATTCTGCATGCATTATTCCCAAAAATTCAGTTTATTTTTGTGTAATTTTTCCTTCTGTCTTTTCTAAAAATATCACCTCCATTTATTGTATTTCCTTTACAATAATCAGTACTTCAGCTATGGTTGGTTTACCTTTTGATTTTCATTTTCTAGTAATTGCTTTTTGTCAGCTAATACTATTGAACTTAGTAAAGTCTTACTGTGTCTAGACAATTCAGATGTTATACCTCTGGTTAAATAATTTCCTTAGTACAATCATTTGCTCTCCCAACTTTTCTGACAAAGTACTCTGTAGGAAATTTTTAAATCTGCCATTTCATTATATTCCCAAAACGCATTCTTAATTACCTATTTCCCATCATACCTCTAGCATTTGCTATCTACCTGAAGAAAAAAAAAACTTTGGAGTCTGCTTGAGGTATAAAAATACCTATGCAAATAATTCCATGTAAAAATCCTAAACCTTCTTGACTTTGTTGCATGTTTGGAGCAAAAGAGATGTCCTCCCAATGTTCCTTTGTAAATTGCCTTTCTGATCCCTCTCTCTGTCTCTCTCTCCCCAATATTTCTAACTTCTAGTTGATTTTTATAGTTATCAAGCAATATTTTATGTGACCTAGTAGTTATACACGTTTAACAGCATAATTTGTTTTAGACTCAGCTAAAATCTCAACCAATGCTTTGCTTTCACTTATTACTCCCCTATCCTTTTTCTGTTTTCCTATACTCTATTATCAGTCTCTGGTAGGGCATTAAGTCTCTGACTTGCAGTCCAAACTTCTGTTAGGCTTCATTCCACTCTTGTACACTTTCCCTGCCTAGTTATTTGCTCCCAATACAATGGTTCCCATACTAATTTTGCCCAATAAATTCCACCCCCTCTTGCCTATTTTCTATATTCCTACTTGCAGTCATCCCTATTAATAAAAAATTATTTCTCCATTCCTGTGTTGACTTGTTTTTTTTCAGAATACTGTCAGCTACCTTATAAATGGAACATTTCATATTGTTGCAGTTATTCACGTAAAGTGCGCATATCCAAAAGTCAACTGTCTCTCTCTTTCCTTATTTCTTGAATCCCCTGTCAGTTTCATCATAATTCCTTTCCACTTTGATTTTATAATCGTCTGCTTTTGTTATTTATATATATATATATATATATATATATATATATATATATATGAGCCTTAACTGCAGAGTTGGTATCATAGACACAACTTCTTCAACAGTCTTGATTGGGTAATACTCCCTTAGAATCCCAAACCACCCTGTTCTGTGGGAAGAATCAATTTATCCCATGTAGTTCTTGTCCCTTTCCCCTCCTCAGTAAATTTATTTAACTCTTTATTATCATCCACAACTTCACCTATGATTGAGAAAAAGTACACCTGACCTATACATAAAACAGAGGAGACTTAAAACATTCTCAGTACTTATATCTTACTATCCATATCAAAAATCAACAGCTTCCAGTTTCTTAGTTTTTGAATTCTCTTTTGTTTAGTCTCTTCCCACATATTCTTAGCTGCCATAACAGATTCCTTTTTAACCCATACTCCTAAATACTTCATTTTATCATGTCCCCATAAATATAAGTATTGCTGATTCACTTCATTCCTTGGTACAGAATTTATCACTATTGCTTTGTTTTATTGTTATTTATTTTATATTCTATGAAGACTTAGAATGGTCCCAAAATGTTCCATGACCTGAAATGCCCTTATCTGGATCCATCAACTATAAAATACCATCTGCAGATAAAGCTAACATTGATTATTATACTAATTATTTCCTTGAATGTTTAAGTCCTTTGTTATCTTTGTTAATGGTTCTAAATATAAAGCAAATAATAATAGGGAAACAGAACAACTTGTTGGAGAGAAATCCACCCACCTTAATGTCTGTCTCTGACCATTCATATAACCTCTTTTTATCCCTATTATTCTGTCAGGGAATGCAAATGTTACCATTGTCCTATTCTTAAAATTCCAACTGACTCTATCTGCTTGAAGACCTAACAACAATAGCAGCATTTTCCTTACACTTTGCTACCCTGTCTAGACCATTGTGGTTCTATTAATGTAATCAAATATTTGCCTCCCCTCCACAAAACCACATTGATCTATATTTATCACTTTTAGCAACACCTTTGCCATTCACTTAGCTGTTTTAGACTTAAACATTTTATAGTCATAGTTTGAAACTGAAATTAGGCTATAGAAAGTTGGGTCTGAAAGGTCTTATCCTCTTTAAGTAATACAGCCACCATAGCCTTCTTCCAGGATGTTGGTACTGCCCCTTCTCTTTTGAAATATTGTTAAACAAAGTCTTTCAGATCTTTAAAATTTTCTTCCCTTCTAATTTCCAAACCTCCAGAGGAATACCATCTGTCCCTGGAGATTCTGCTGATTGATTATATTTCACAATTGTAATCCAGCCCTTCTGGTTATATTTCACAATTGTAATACATCTCTTCCTATTCTTGAGCCTCATCTTCTTCTACTCTTGCAAAGTTATGTCTTCCATAAATATTTCCATTTGTGCCTTTCCTTGGCCTACCCATTTCTCTGCTTTATTCAGATTTTAATAGAATTTCTGAATCACCTCTACTACCGTAATGGGATTTCTAGTTATTTTTCTAGTCATAGGCTCCCTAAGTTTGGCAACAACACTTTCGGCTTTCTGTTGCCTACGTTTCCGTGCTAAGAGTTTTTGTACTGTGGAGTTATCAGAAATACTTATTTATTTTTATTTAATATTTGTTTACCAGGAAAGTCTGACTTGGAATGATGCCAATTTTCAGCAGAGGCCTGGGGAGAAATGCTCCAGACATGTCTTTATGTTGTGGGAGGAAACTGAAGCACTTAGAGGAAATTTACACGAATGCAGGGAGGACATGCAGACTCTGCACAGAAGGCAATCCAGCTGAGAATCAACCAGAGAACCTCTTGCTGTGAGGCGACAATGCTACCGCTGCATCACTGCGCCGTCCACAAACAGTGGTCAGTGGAAAAAAAATTACCTAACACTAACCATTCTAAACTCATGCATATTATGTAAATGTGCCCTTATTTTCCTTTTAACACTCAGCAATTTCTCATTTATTTGTTCTGTGAGATTCCTGTTCTTCTGCAATACTTTAACCTTTGAGAACCCCTCTAAACAAGCCTATTACCTCTTTCCCATATCACTTTCTCTCTTATTTCTACATTTACACTCTATTTTCATTTTATTCCATTCCTAGTTATCCTCTTTGAAAACATATGTTTTCCCTAATACTAGAAACGAATGAAACAAAAAGCTGGTATAGGCACTCCACAGAACTCCACAGAAACCACGGCTCGAACAGGGAATAATTTATTGTAAGACACAACAGCACACAGTACCAATATCCAGTTAAGCGCTTTCATCTGTATGCAATACAGACTTCATCAGAACAAACAAACCATATTTGCACTTCATTTAAATAACCTCATTGGTGCCATAACTGCATTCACATTTTCGAAAATTTTAAAGAGACATGGTCTCAAAAAATAAATAAATAAAATAAAATAAATTAAAATGAGATGCTTTATCTAAAAATTAATTGACAATTACATAAATTATTTATTAATGATGTGAATTCATAATAAATTAATAAATAAGTAGATATAAAAATATTTATAATGAATAGAGTAGGAAAACCTATACTATGACATAGTAAGAAATGGTTTGATGCTAATGTATTCATTTATACCAGGGGATCTGGTAGCATCTGTAAGAATTTGCCATTTGCTTTCTCTACTAGCTAATAATGCTTTCCAGTTCCCTCTATATGGTGAAATACTAACCTGATCTATAATTGCAAATTTAAATATGTGTTTATCTCCCTTCACTGATAAGTGTCTGTACAATGCATTGTTTTTATCTTTCACTTTGATCCTGTATGTATGTTCGTAAATCCGTTTCTTAAATTGTCTCTCTGTCTTTCCTATATAAAATGCAGGGCAAGCAGAACAAATCGCAATATAAACCACATGGGAAGTATTGCAATTTCCCACCCTGCATCTTATATGTGTCTTGTTGATATCTTCCAATATTATACTATCAGCTTCATATATAACATTGCATTGTTTACACCGCCCACATTTTTTAGTCCCCTGCAAATTGTTTTTGTTGGATCTGTATGATACTTTCTCCAACAATTGTTTGATGTTAGGTCCAGTCTTAAATACAAATTTAGGTTGATTACCCAAAATACAAGCTGTCTCATCATTCACCATAATTAAATTCCAATGCTGCTTAACAATACTCTTGATATAATGGACAAAAGGCGAATATACCAGGACAAAAACCCGATTGGAATTGCTATTTTACAAGGGCCCATCTTTTTTAACATGATTAAATTTGTTACCTAACAGGGGGGTATAGTTTTTGCCCCACTCACCTCTAACATAATGTATTGTATCTATTAACAATTTATTGGGATATCCTCTAATTCTAAACATTTTCAATAATAATTTGAGTTCTTTCTCTAAAATTTCTCTTGTTGAGGACATTCTTGCAGCTCTGATACACTGTCCTTTGAATACATTTTTAAAGACATATTGTGGATGATTACTATTGAACTCTATGTAATCATTGGAAAACGTCTCTTTCCTGAATATTTGTGAGACAAAACCTCCCTCAGAATGACTAATGAATGTATCCAAATATTCAATACCACTGTCACTAACTCTATACGTAAATTTCAAAAATTCTGTGGTATTATTAATATAATTAACAAATAAAGGGATGTCATCCTTAAGACCCTTCCACAAAATAAATAAATCATCTAAATATCTAGTGTAATAAACTATGTTGTTGTAATATTCGCAATTGAATATAAATTCTGTCTCCCATTCTAACATGACGAGATTGGCGAATATGGGAGCACAGGAGGCTCCCATAGCAACACCTCTCCTCTCCCTAAAAAAATTCCCCTTCAAATTGTATGTAATTATGATCCAACACCAGTCCCATCATGTCTGTGATTAAACATATCCGATCCCATTCCATGTTGGAAAATTTCCTTAAACTATTACTAAAAATGTCTAATCTTATATCTCTAGGAATACATGAGAATAAATCGACTACGTCTATAGTAACAAAATAGAGTTGTTTATTCCATAAATCTGACGTAAGTTGCCCCAAAAATGTCCATGAGTCCTTGATAAGGTGTGGAATATTTTAATACACTGGTTTGACCCACCTGTCAATAGCTACTCCTGTAGGGTATGTCTTGGCTCTACTCCCCGAGACGATGGGTCTAAAAGGGGGGTGGGTAATATTTTTGTGAACTTTGGGGATACCTATAATATTTGCCAAAGTAGGCATCTCAACTTTTAGGAAATTATAGGTGTCACTAGTGGTTCTCTGATCAATAAGATATTCTTCTAAAGTTAAATCTATTTTCTTATAACCAATATTAATTTCATTAAGTGACACCACTTCATAGTTCCCCTGTAAGGTATAAAATATTATGTATTTCATTAATATAGTCCAATGTATTAAATAGAACAATACCACCATTTTCGAAAATGTGAATGCAGTTTTGGTGCCAATAAGGTTATTTCAATGAAGTGCAAATATGGTTTGTTTGTTCTGATGAAGTCTGTATTGCATACAGATGAAAGCGCTTAACTGGATACTGGTACTGTGTGCTGTTGTGTCTTACAATAAATTATTCCCTGTTTGAGCCGTGGTTTCTGTGGAGTGCCTATACCAGCTTTTTGTTTCATTCATTTCTAGTGTTGCTGTTTGTTGTGGTTTTCCCTAATACTCTCATATAATTTCTATTGCCCATTCTTTAAATTCCACTCTTTTTAACCGATAAGTAGGAAAGCAATGGTGTTTCATTTTTACTTCATTACACAGCATCTTTATCTAAGTCTTTATTGCTGCATGAGCCGAAAGGTTCCTGTAAGTATAATTTCAATCCAGTCTAGCTCAGTTATTGTACCTTAGGGAATAATATACAAATTCTGCCTGAGTCCCTGCTAGTAAATTCATATCTTCTATTACAAATATTTTCATATATTTCTTCAAAAATGTACAGTATTTTGTTGTATTTTCCATCCAAGTACTCCTGATGGAGCCTCACTATTGCAAATCAGATTACAGTCCACACCCATAAATAATATTCCTTGCTGAAAGCTAATTATTTCTCCCAAAATTCTCCTAAGCCCCATAATATTACTTTTAGGTGAACTATAAATACATCCCAGTGTAAATAGCCTTTCCCTGCAAATGACACCTTATTACCACAAACTTGCTACTGCTATTGCATTTCTTCTTTTCTTCTGTTATTCTTGGAGCCCCTCTCACAATCAATATTACTACCCACCTTTCCGTAGTTCCTCATAATCTGTTGAATATCCATTCTGAAATCCTTTATTTGCCAAATTCACATGCTCATTTCTGTACAAATGTGTCTTCTGTCACATTATTTTCATCCTGCACTTCTTAAAATAATTCAGTACTCTGATTTTTGTCTATATCATCAGTGCCACTTGCATTCCACGAGAAAATTGGTAAGGCAGTCATTCTCATAAAATACTATTACTTTCACATATTCTACATGACAGTTTTTCTGAATATATGTTTCCAGTCTGCAACATACTTGAGCACACTAATGCTTGGCAGGTTGGTCTTGTATGCAGTTGCTGCTTCTCAACTGTATCACATTTTCTGAGACTTTTCAATTCAATAAAAACACCCAGGAAACAAATAAACAAAACAAAACAAAACAAAATATATATATATATATATATATATATATATATATATATATATATATATATATATATATATATATATATATTCAACTCCCAACCCCTTTTAACTCGCAGGAAACACACACAACCATATACTCTTTCTAAAAAGGGAAGCTACCCCTATTTGTAGGGAACGTTGATTCAAAAAGACATCTACATCCACAGGCTTTTTTTGGAAACACATGCTAAAGTCTGTGTTATCTCTTACATAGCCACTCTTTGTCCTTGTGCTAGCCCAGTTTCCTTCCCAGATGTGAAAAAAACAACTTTCATGCTCTCAATTAACTGATTTTACCCTTAAGGAAAAGTGCATTAGCTGCCCTTAAATGAGTAAACCAAACTGTGCACAGTATTTAATACTGTAGCGCTAATGCTGCGATGAAAGTATTCACTTTCTTCAATATCAAACGTATGTTATTTTCACCGAACTGCATGTCAGTTCCCCTGTAAACACTAAATATGGTGTTTCTTATATAAATGTCTCAGTGCACATTCTTCTGACTAATTGTGTGCACCTGTAAGACTCTCCATCTCCATCTGCAGACATTTGCTGATGAAAAAAACAGATAATAGTTTTACAAATGCAAGAAACAGTTGCTTTAAAATGCTAGAAAGCTACCATTTCCATTCATTTCATTTTCTACCCTATTAGAGGGTCAGCCCAGGCTGGAAGGTTTGGAGACAAAGCCAGAGAAGCAAGATTATGCTGGTTTGGACATGTGCTGAGGAGGGATGCAGACTATATTGGGAAAAAGATGCTAAGGATGAAGCTGCCAGGTAACAGCAAAAGAGGGAGGTCAAAGATAAGGTTTATGGATGTGGTGAGAGAGGACATGCAGGTAGTTGGTGTGACAGAGCAAGATGCAGATGACAGGAAGAAATGGAAACAGTTGATTTGATGTGGCGACCTCTAACAGAAGCAGCCGAAAGAAGAAGAAGAAGATTTACTTAGAAAAATATATAGTCTGCAGCATAAACTAAGAACATTAGCCTCTGTTTTCACCTTTATAAATAGGAAAAATTACTATATTTTAATACAAATATAATATGATCACATCCCCCATCACTTTTACATCCCCCATCACCCCAAGATCGTAACATTATATTTCTTATATCCAACATTTATCTTGTTACACTATAAAGACTGGATACATTACAGTCAAGGCAAAGTACTTTCTTACTTTAATTTCATTATCATAAACATCGGTCAGTGATAAGACTCCCCCCACCTCACATGTAAAATACTTCTGCATATTAACCAGAACTACTTTACAATATAGCATACAATTTACTTCAAGAAGTTTATTATTCAAATGTGTTACTAAGAACAAAAAATTGTTTTGCTTACAACTTTACATTCATTCCCTTCATTATTCTTCTACTCATTAATAACAACATGGGAATTGGGCTTTAGAGTCCTCCCAGAAATTTAATACAGTCAAGAAACATCCAGTTTTTAGCCATCTTTTCTTGCAGAAGCACAGTTCTCATGTCTAAACTGCATCTTGTGGAAATAAACTAGACTTCATCCATTTATTTCCTAATTTCACGTTATTGCTGGTTTTCTTCTTTATCTTGACAACTGAACACCAGTGTCTTGTTCAATCCCAAAGCACTTCTGATTTTTCTAATCAGCTCCTGGGCTTTTTCTGTCACTCAATCATTTTCCTTTGGAACAGTGAAAAAGGTTTCACTGGCAAGTTCTCCCTGTGGGTTTTCTATTTTCAGAAGAATGGGAAGCAGTCTCCTTCAGCTTATTGGTTCTATCTATGCTGGGTAAACATTTTATTAACTTTTTATCTTGTAATTCATCCAAAAATATTTTAATCCTCCAGGAAAATATTTAATCTGTTGGATACAGCAGTTAATCCATAGCCAAGACTTAAAAAAAAAAAACATCAACGGGTAGGGTCACTGTACAGGGTATCTCACTATTTAACAAACTCTGCAAGAGGACACATTGCCACAACCTTCCTTCATCCTACATATATAATTTATACTACTCCAGTGCTGATTAACCTACAAGTCTTACAATCCATACTCCTTGAGCAATGTTATAATAAAGTTCCAAAATTTGCCATCAACTTATCTTATACAGTACACCACTGTCTTGCTATTAAAAAAAACTTTCAAGGCTAGAGCTATCTCACTATTTATCTTTCTCAAAGCAACCAACTACAGCCAAGTTCATCCACAAACCTGACCAATGGCCAATCCTAAGCTACATTTTTCAATGTTACTTTCCATATGAAGAGTTCCTCTCCATTAACAAATTACCTCTCCATATAACCCCATCTAATACTTTAGCTGGTGTATCTATGCACATCTCCTATGTAACTAGATTAAGGAACTCCTTGCTCCTACTACTCAAACAAAATGACAAAGACAGATTTTTCAAAATTAAACTCAACACTTACTAAATACATGATTCTGCTGTTATTCTGCACCAAGGCAACCCTACACTGTCTTCACCTTTCTAGATAGCTTTTCCTCAATGTTCTCCATTCACTCACATGATATTTTATAAAAACTTTAAATTTAACTTATGGCAGGTCTTCTTCCATTCCATTTCTTCTTTCCCTTTCTCTATTCATACTCATACTCCACGCTCAAGTGCATCCTTTCTGCTTTGTTCCATTTTCATTTTTGCTTCTCTCCAGTTCTATTGTCTTGCTTCTATTTTCTCCTTAATCTTTCCCATTCTACTTTCCCGTCTTTCTTTTTCCAAAATCCACTTAGTGTAACTCCTCTAGACCTAGACTGTTTTTTCTTTATCCACTGTCTGCACAACTTATCTATTACCCGAGAATGCTTCTCTACTACTCCTATTTATGCTCCGTACTGCATTACGACTACTACCCATATTGTGCTCTGATACTGCTATGCAGCTGTATATACAGAGTGTTAAATTTAATCTATGGTGAATTTGATTTGTATATGCAAATTAAAGGTCATGCTGCTTAACGCTAGGAGCCTTAGCCTGAAAATGGACTCACTGGAGGCTGTCCTTGCAGTGGAAGATGCTGACCTCTATGCGGTCACAGAAACTTGGTTCAGGGTTGCAGGGAGCACCCCTGCCTTACCGGGCTATACCTCATTCCACACATTCTGAACCCCAAAATGAGGTCGGGAAGACTAAGGGTAGTGGAGTCTCTATCTTCATTAAATTTTATTTATTGTTTATTTATTTTACATTTGTCAACCGGGAAAGTCCATCTGGACATGTGTCCTTTTTCAGTGGAGTCACAGGGAGAAAAGCTCCAATATCAAATAGTACAAAGTCTTTAGTATAGAGTATAGTTAACACACATTAAAAAACATTAAGTTGCTACATTTTCTAATACATCAATACATTTTGTAACACAGAGTAGGTAATTATAATAAGACTATTTACAACAGTAATTCATAGAAGTGAAAAAACAATAGGAATTATAGCAACAACATTTAATACATTCTGAAGAGTTGTACTTAATTTCAGTAAGTAGAGTTTTCAAACAAAGATATGTCAGTGCGATTGAACATTGGTAGTAGATAGAGAATACGTTTGCTATAAGAATCAGTAAGGTGTTTGTTGAGTGGGTTCAGTGTTTGAGGGGATGATGTAGTATAGGAGGTTTGGAGGGAGTTTAGTAGATCTAACCTGGGCTGTGGCAGGAGCAGAGCCAGGAGTTTGTAAGGTTGATTTTTAGGAGTTCTTTAAACTGTTTAGATGAGGAAATGTTCATAAGTGGGTTGGGCAGAGAGTTCCAAAGTTTGGAGATATAGTTGGAGAAAAGAGATTCACCTGTTGAGTTTTTTACTTTGGTGACTTGGAGGAGTAGTTTGTTGCTGAGTGATCTGGATGCAAAGTATGGTTGGATAATGTTTTTAAAGGCTGTTTTTTTCTGGATGGTGGAGGATTTTGTGGGCTACGGTTAGTTGATTAAATTGAAGTAAAAGAGGGAGTTCTAGCCAGTTAACTTGTGTGAGAGATTGACAGTGATGGGATTTTTAGGCAGCATTAGTGGCAAATTTGGAGATTTTGTTATAGCAGGTTTCATGCTTGGCGAGGTCGGTTTTACGAAGGTTTGTAAGGATAGGGGGATGCGTATAAGAGTGTTGATATCAGGTGTGTTCTAGCAATTGTAATTTTTGTATTGCTAGTTAGAAACTGTTTATTCCTATAAAGGAGACCAAGTTTCTTTTGAATGGTTTTAATGGATTGGTCTATGTGGAGGTCAAATTTCAGATTATTGTCAATAATAACACCTAGACGTTTGGTATGGGGGTAGGATTGATTGTGGTTTTGTTCTTAGAGAAGATATGAAAGGTTGTGGAAGAAGAAGGATTTCTGGTGGGGTAGAAAAGCATAAGTTTAGTTTTATTGGGATTTAGTATAAGTTGGGAGTTTGTTAGCCATGTTTCGACAGATAGGAAGGTATCTTGGGTGATAGATTGCAGGTCATCAAGGGAGGAAGCAGAGCAGATCAGAGTGGAGTCATCAGCATATTGAATGATCTTGGCTTGGGGAGTGGCAAAGTGGAGGTGATTGGTAAATAGTGAGAAAAGTAGGGGTCCAAGGATGGAGCCTTGGGGTACACCTAAGGTAACTGGTAGGAGGGGTGAAAGGGACTCTTGCCAAAGGACGGTTTGATTACAATCTGTTAAGTAGCTTTGGAACCATGCTGTAGCTGTGCTGCTGAGGTTGTGGGAGGAGAGGATGTTTATGAGTTTGAGGTGATTGATCATGTCAAATGTTTTTAACAGGTCCAGAAATTCAGCTGATATGAATTGGGAGTTGTTTCTGAGCTGATTATTTCTGTTTGTGAAGGATAGAAGGGCTGTTGTTGTGCTATGAGTAGGCCGAAAGCCATGTTGAGTGTGGGATAGGAGGTTGTGTGATAATAGATATTCCATGAGTTGTGAGTGTACGACTCTTTCTAGGGTTTTAGACAGGGGGGAAAGGATGGCAATGGTGTGACAATTAGTTCACAGGAGCTACCTCCTTTGTGCAGGGGTAAGATGTGTAATATTTTCAAAATGGTGGGAACATATGTCTCAATGATGGATCTATTTATAAATATGGTTATTGGGTAGGAAATGGCTACTGATGCTAATTTTAGATAATCTGCAGGGAGGTTATCAGCAGCTAAAGTAGTTGGTTTTAGTTTTCTTAGTAGCTTGTTGATGTAGTGGGTCGAGACTGGTTTTATTTTGAAGAGGTTATTGCAATTTTGTGGGGGGGGGTATTGGGATTTTTTTACTGGGGGGTTAGGTGTAGTGTTATTCAGATTGTTTGCTAGGGATTGAATGGATTTTGTAAAGTAGTTGTTGAACTGGGTGGCCAAGCTTTCACACTTGTTAGCCGTTTTTGGTGTGGATGTGGTATTTGTCCTGGTTGAAGTTGGTTGTTTACAGCTGCCCAGAATTTTTGTGAGTTATTCTGTTTGATTTGGATGTTGTGGTAGTAGTTGGATTTGTTGGTTTTAATTAATTTCTTTACTTTGTTTCTAAGTTCTAGGAATGTTTTTTTATTGGTGCTGGTTTTGTTCTTATGGAACTGTAACCAGGCCGTGTCCCTGTCTTTGAGTACTGCTGTAGTTTCTTTAGTTAACCAGGGTGCGGAATTGGATTTTACTCTTATATTTCTGGTTGGGGCATAGGTATTAAGAATTTCGAGGAGGTGTTGTTGAAGGAGAGTACTACCTCATCTAATGGCAGTTGTTTGAGATGTTTCCAGGAACAGTTTTTAAGATCAGAAGTAAACTTATCAGGGTTGAATTGTTTTTTGCTTCTAATTGTGTGGAAGGAAGTTGGATGTGGTACCTGGTTTCGCTCACTTAAGAGAAATGTTGGGCAGTGGTCACTTAGATTATCAGGGAGGCAACCTGAGTGGATTGATAGGTGGGGGGGGGGATTAACTAGTATCCAGTCTAGTATGGATTCACGCTTAGAGGCTTTATCGGTCCTGGTCAGAGCTGAAATGATTTGGGTAAAACCGTATAAGTAATGTGCATAGAAGGAGTTGTGGAAGAACATAGAAACCAGTTTATATTGAAGTCACCCATTAAGATAGTCTCTTGAGGGAGGGCTATGGTGCACCATTGTAATAGGTTTTCCAGAGTGGAGAGATTAAAGATAGGCACACCTCCAGACTGGTTTGCCAGCATGATGCACTGCAACTACTCCAAGTGCAACTGACATTTGGCAAGACACCCATCCAAGTTATAGCCAGCTATAGACCTCCCCTCCATGACTCAGGACACCTGCTGCTCAAGGAAACACAAACCTGTCTGGTGGACATCCTCTATCAACAGGCTTTACAACAAAAGGAAGAAACTGTTGTCCAAAGGTAAAAGGGAACAAATTCCAAATTGGAAAAATTCCCTTCTTAGCCTCAACAAGCAAATTAGATCACTAGTGAAAACCTCCAAAGCCAATTATGAATCAAAACTAGCCACCAAAATAAAAGGAAACCACAAAGTATCTTCAGTTACATCAGGAACCTCCATAGCAAAGCCCAGGTTTGTTCTGAATTAGTACTTGATGGTTCCACTAACACTGATCCTGTTGACTTAGCTAACCTGCTAGCAGATAGGTTCAGTGCTAACTTCACCTCCTGTCCCCCCAAAGGCCCATTCAACATCCTTGACACTTCATATCTCTGTAAATTAAGTGTTAAAGGCCCTATCCAAGGCAAAGATCACAGCTTTCATGGGACCTGATAATATCCCAGGCTGTATTCTGCACCATCTCCAACAAGAACTAGCTTCACCATTGAGCACCCTATTCAATCACAATCCTAAGTACAGGCATCATTCCAGCAGAGTAGAGAACTGCCATTGTCATCCCTTTGCACAAAGGTGGTTCCATTACTGACCCTGGTAACTACTGCCCCTTTAACTTGACAAGTCTGATCTATAAAGTAGTGGAGTGTATTATTATGGATCTCAATAACAAGGACATAGACAATCTCCAAGCACTTGACTCCACCCAGTTTGAATTTGTCAAGGGCAGATCTTGCCTGTTGAATTTGGTTGACTTCTTTGAGACTGTCACCAAGGCCCTGGATGAGGGAAAGTCAGTACATACAGCTTACCTTAACTTGGCCAAAGCCTTTGACACAATCCTCCACTCAGGCATCATTGAAAAGCTAAGACAACTTGGTGTAAATCCCTATCTCATCAGGTGGGTGGCCAACTGGCTCACTGATAGGACTCTCAGGGTCAAAATAGGTGCCTCCACCTCCTACAGCAGACTTGTCACTAGTGGTGTTCCAAGGGATCTCTCCTGCGACCTATATGTTTGGCATCTACTTCTCAGAGGTCCAGGCAAAGACAAAAGGCCTGTGGCTGACCAAGATTACAGATGACTGTAAGTTAGGTGCTGTCATTGACTCCCCAGATGATGTTAACATACTCAAGAGGGTCTCACAGCAACAAATCACTGGTGCCAAAGTCATGGCCGTAAGTTAAACGCAAATAAATGTCTTATAATACCACTTAGCAAAAACACAGCCCCTGCTGATTACCACATCAACGGCAACCCCCTAAGCACACAACCTGTGGTGAGAGACCTGGGTACAATCTCACATTCAACCATCATGTAGCAGCAGTGGTCAGAAAAGCCTTTTATTTGGTTCATCTCATAAGTAAGGGATTGCATCCAGAAAAAAAGGAGGTTATTACCTCTCTGTACTCCTCCCTCATCAGGCCAATAATTGAGTATAACACCCCGTTTGGTATTTACCTCTCCAAATATCTGCACCAACTGGAAAGGCCACAGAAATACCTCACAAAGAGAATCTATGGCCTCCAACACCTGTCCTATGCGAACAGGCTCAAATCGGTATCACTTTACTCGGTATCATACAGATTGCTCAGAGGTGATCTGTATCTCACCTACAAGGCAATCTCAGACCCTGCCCTATTAGAGATGCTCCATATCTGTAAGTCTAACTCCTTATGCATTATCCACTCGAAAGGCCTAAATCTAATATGTGATATTATTTATTTATTTTATTTATTTGACATTTGTTAACCGGGTTAGTCCAGCTGAGTCATAAGACCTGTTTTCAGTGGAGACCCGAGGAGAAACGCTCTAGTAGGTGTAGTCATACAGTGTTAAAAGTAACAAATTACATAGACAAAGTCACAAATTACATAAATAATATCATATACAATTAGTGTAAAATTACATAGATAATAGCAAAACACAATTTGGGTACAATTAGAGTATTTTCATAGCATATGTAAACATAGGCAATGTAAACAAAGTAAAAAACATTTTTTTTTTTTTTTTTATTTAAGGCCTGGTAGAGGAGTAGAAGTTCAAGGATGCAATAGTAAATAACTGCCCAGCCTAAAAGTGGGAAGGAGGAATCAGAGCCAGGAGAGTTTGGGAGTGAGGGGGAAAATTAAGTGGGAGAGTGACAAGGGCAGGATTTAGAGTTCAAGAAGGGTTTTTTGAGTTCAGCCTTGAAAGAGATGGCAGAGTTAATGCTACGGATGTCTTGGGGAAGCTCATTTCAGGCTTGGGACACTGAGTTTTTGTACAGGAGTTTGCCGATATTTATATTTGGTTTATAAATGGCAAGAAAATTCTGGCCAGAGCTATGAAGTGGATGAGTAGGGATGTAAGGGGATACTAAGGAAGAAATAGAGGGACAGACTGAGGGCTTGTTTAGCAAGAAGTGTTCAAGCTGCAGCTGGGAAAGAAGCAGGAGCTGGGGGAATTCGAGCCATTGAAGTTTTTTCAGGGCAAGGCAATGATGTGTTCTATAAAGTTGGTCACAGGCAAACCTGGCTATATTGTTATAGGTTCCCCTTTGGGGTTGGGAGGGTGGCTTAATGGCTAAGATGTTTGCCTTACAAACACAAGGTGCAGGGTTTGAGTCTCACAAGGGATAATTGGCTAAGCTTAAAATGGCTCGCAAAGGCAGTTAGCTTAGTACTAAACTATGAACTATGAACTATGATGGGTCAGAATTTGGGAGGAATAGAGAAGGCATGGAAGGAGGAAGGCCTGAGCTAGTGTGGGTTTGGATTTGGGAGCTAGGATTTTTTTATTTCTATAGAGAAGACCCAATTTCTGGTTGTTTTTTTTTAATGCAATATTGTATGTGAATGTCGAATTTTTAGATGGTCATCAGTTATAGTACCAAGCAGTTTGGTGTGTGGTTCTGCTTTGATAAGCATGTTGTCAGAGGATGAGATGGTAAAAGTGGATTTGTGATGGGAGAGAGATTTGGGAAGAATAATAGTAGCTTAGTTTTTTGGGCTTGAGAATGAGTTGGTGGTCAGTAAGCCATTTTTCCACAGATAAGAAAATATTTTGGGTGATGGAGAGAAGGTTGGAGATGGTGTCAGAGCAGGATATGAGGGTTGAGTCATCTGCGTATTGTATGAAGGATGTAGAGGCAGAGGAGGAATATAGTTGATTAGTAAATATATTGAAGAGGAGAGGACCAAGGATAGACACTTGAGGGACACCAGTTTGGATAGGTTGGAAAGGAGAAAAGGCTGACTGCCAATGCACAGACTGGAGCCTGTTTGAAAGCTAGCTAGTAACCCACTGGATAGTGGAAGGGGATAGGTTAAGATCAGTTAGTTTAGCAATAAGCCTGGGATGAGAGAGAGTGTCAAAAGCCTTGGAGAGGTCAAGAAAGAGGGAAGATATGAGAAGATTTTTGTCTCTAGCTTCAGCTACAGTGTGGGTGAAAGATAGTAGGGCTGTGGTAGTACTATGGTTGGGTATGAAGCCATGTTGGGTAGGCATGAAAAGGTTATTGTCTATTAGGTGTTTTAAAAGCTGCTTGTGAAGACATTTTTCAAGGATTTTGGACAGTGGGCAGAGAATGGCGATGGGTCTGTAGTTAGATGGATCTGTGGAGTTACCTCCTTTGTGAAGTGGTATAGTGAAGAAAGATTTCCAAATGTCGGGGACAGTGGCTTCTTGGATGGATCTGTTTATGAGGATTGAGATGGGATAGGCTATAGAGTGGGCTGCAACTTTGAGGAAGAGGAGAGGAAGGTTGTCAGAGGAGGGAGAGCATGGTTTGAGTTTTAGCAGAAGGGATTTTATGTAATCAGTGGAGACAGGGTTAAGTGAGAAAGGGGTGGTCTTGGTTGTAATATGTGTGGTGTGTGAGGTGTTTTGACTTTGGCAGGTTTGGGTTAGTTTTTGAATAGAGTCAATAAAGTAGGTATTAAGTAAGGTGGCAGTTTCTTGGGGAGTTATATTATGGAAGGGGTTGGGAGTGGTAAGTTGGCCAGGGTGTATAATTATTTTCATGGTGTGCCAGAATCTTTTTGGATTGGACTTATGTGTGAACTGTACATCATAGAAGATTTTTTCCTATCATTATTGATTAGTTTTTTTGAAAGGTTTTGGAGCTCCTTGTATTTTCAGAAAATAGCTGCAGATTTGGATTTTAGCCATTGTTTCCAATAGCTGTCTTTTTGTTTCATGAGTATTAGGGTGTCTTTAGAGAGTAGGATGAGTTGATTATAACTTTAAAATTGGTACAATCTAAACCAGAATTCCCGATCTGCACTTTTTGGATTTATTGGTTTGGTTTGTGCAGACGTTTGCAGTATCTTTTCTTTATTCAATCAAGCATAAGTGACTGATAAGCCCTGATGTTCTTCGTGTTTCACTGTTGCAGTCATTACATTTGGGTTATCTGCTTGCAGGTAGCCCTCAGTCGGCCTGATTAATAAAGTCTTGGGTCCTGCATCGGTTGCTGTCTCTTCTTCCGTGACGTCAGGTCATCAGGGGTATAAAACATGCAGCCGACGTCATTACATCAGTTTTTCTTGCTGTGCGGTACCCGAAGGAGAAGCAGTTTGCAAGTGCTGGTCGGCCGACTCCTGAAATTTTCGTTTTTGAGTTTTAGAACCGAAGTCTTCAAC
Organism: Protopterus annectens; assembly: GCF_019279795.1. NCBI lineage: Eukaryota > Metazoa > Chordata > Ceratodontiformes > Protopteridae > Protopterus > Protopterus annectens. The sequence goes on from NC_056727.1 coordinate 1,194,436,219, forward strand.
TAAAAGCTAAGTACCCCATTGGGGAAACTTTTTCTTGTTCTAAACCGATGTCAGTAAAAGTAAATAATTGCATTTCTTGTGGAAAGCAAATACCTCATAAAGATTTTCATTCGTACTGTATTCATTGCCTAGGCCCTGACCACAACGTACCCTTGCTGTCGTTTTTGTGCCTTATTTAAACCACAAACTATCCATCGTCGGTATATTTGCGCTTCTAAATTTTTTGGTGCTTGGTTCAGTTATCCTGATATGTCTTCGGTAAGCCATCCGACTACCGACATTCTGAAGAAACGCAAAGATAAAGACAGAGACAGGCCGCCCAGTTCGCCGGTACTTGTTGAAACACTTTCGCAGCCTCTGATACCCGCTACCTCAGATTTGCAGGCCTCTACTGAGACCCATTCAGAGTCCGGTATGCCGTGAGATGCTTCAACTGTGGAACCTGTGGATGTCTCTACCTTGGATGGGTCCGGAGCCGCTGTGCAGGCACTGGCTTCTGAGGGTGTATTCAGGCCTACTGACTTCCATATTAAACCGGCGCCATCTTCTTCTTCAAGGCCTAAAACTCAAACCATGCCACGAAAACTGATGCCCAGACTGCATGGTCAGGCCTCTATGCCTAAAGAACAAATGATAAGAATGACTGAAGACCTTATTACTTTAATCAGGGGAAGCCAACCTTCCCCCTCTAAGAGACCTATAACTGAGTTTGCTTATGATACTACTGACCAGGATTCTGAAATTTCTGTTTCCTCTGATGACCAGGATTTACCCTTATCTACCTATGAGGATTCTGATGCTGAGGACTCTATTCCCCCTGCTCCCCCCCCCCCCCAGAAGATTTCTCTTTTGGTGAAACCTTGCATACTCTCAGGGAGCTTTTTTGTTGGGAAAATCAGGATTTCTCTGATTCTAAAAAGAGGCTTAGGGATTTCTTACTCCTGCCCCAGCACAGGCCTTTAGCTATACCTCCTGTACTGGACATCGTTGATGATGCCTTTTCGGAATCTAGCATGGCTCCTGACTCTTTACCTCCTGCTTCCAGAAAACATGATAGATATCACAGGGTTCCTGACTCTCACAAGTTCCTTTTCAAAAAAATCCTACTGCGGATCCTGAAACCATTTCACAGGGACCCAAGGGCATTAAAGTTACTACTGACAAAAATCCTATCCCCTCTGATAGAGACTCCAGGGTGCTGGATAGATGGGGTAAGAAGGCATACACTTCTGCAACTTTGGCCATTAGGGCCTTGAATTGACAGTTTCATATGTTAAAGTATCAGCTGCATATTATTGGATTGCTTAAACAGAAAATGATGTTGACTCCTGATTGTGCTGAAAATAAGGATTTACAGGATTGTATGCATTCTGCTGAACAAGTTGGTAAACATAAATTGCAATATGGTTTTGATTCACCAGAGGCATCTTGCAGGGCTGCAATAACTGGGTCTGTACTTAGAAGGCATGCTTGGCTTAAGGAGCAGTCCTTGCCAGATCATGTTAAAGCAAAATTACTGGATGATCCCTTAAATCAGGGCTACCTGTTTGGTAACAAGGCAGAGGAAGTTCTTAAAAAGATGGAGGAAAAAGCTAAATCTATGCAAACTGTTAGACTTTTTACAAATACAACCTCCAGGATTTAGTAGGCATTGGCCTTCTAAGAATTGGTCCTTTCCTGCCTCTTCCAGACTTTCTCAATCCAAACCTAGATCCAGCAGAGCACTCAGGCTTCAGTCCCAGGGGACGCACAGGACTAAGCAGTGGGGGACCTCCACTTCCAAATTTGGGAGTAATAAAACTCCCCCCTATGGTAAACTGTCTCAACGACTTCTTTTTAAAACTTCCAAGCACTTCTCAACTGACTGCCCCTTTGGGGGGAAAGATTGCACTTCATGCAAAGAACTGGGGACTCATTACCCAGGACAAATGGGTTTTTAATATAGTGTCCCAAGGATACAGATTTCACTTCCACATGTCACCAACTCCAAGCGGTTGGCCGGATCTACCTCCAAAGCAGTGGGAAGAGGCCCAAAAGCAGGTACTGTCTCTCTTAAGCATATGGGGCCATTCAACTGGTACCAGAAGAGAAAAAGGGACAAGGTTTCTACTCAAGATTTTTCCTGGTACCCAGAAAAGATAATTCATGGTGTCCTATCCTGGACCTGCCTACTCTAAACACCTTTTTGGTGATTCCAAAATTCAAGATGCTGACTTTTCACCAGTTGCTTCCTATGCTAAGCAAAGATGCCTGGTTGGCAACACTAAATTTAAAAAAAGCATACCTGCACATCCCAATCAGGGAATCTTGCAAAAGATACCTATGCTTCAAAGCAGGCTACACGCACTATCAGTTCTCTGCACTGCCCTTTGGCTTATCTAGTGCACCCAGGGTATTCACAAAATACCTAGCTCCAGTTATTGCATTTTGCAGGCAAATAAATATTTAAATATACCCATACTGGGACGATTGTCTAATTCAGGCAGAAAACCTGGACATACTTTTGAATCATCTGGCTTTTGTACAGAGGGTGCAAACTTGTCTGGGGTACACCATAAACGAAAAGAAATCACACCTGGTACCCTGTCAACAAGTTATATTCCTGGGAGCAGTTTGGAATACAACTTCCCAGATGGCTTTCCTCACACCAGGGAAACAAATTTACTTGACAACCTACTTCAAACAAGTGGTCACAAAAACCCTGCTATCTGCAAGGCAAATACTACAAGCCTTGGGGTTCATGGCCTCCTGCATTCGTCTAATTCCATATGCAAGACTGCATATGAGGAAACTACAATGGTATCTAAAAAGGCTATGGTGTCAACATTCTCAGGATGTAGAAGCAATGATTCCTATCATTCCTTGTCTACGCCTAGAGTTCCTTTGGTGGTCAGAGGCCTGCCACCAAAACAAGGGACTACCATTCACACTACCCCCTGCCGCCCAAACCCTAACAACAGACGCATCAGACTATGCATGGGGGGGCGCACCTGACAGGGAAGTGCATTCAGGGCAAATGGAACCCAATTCAAATGCACCTTCACATCAATCATAAAGAAATGTTAGCTGTACAGAATGCTCTGACAGCCTTCAAGGACCACATTCTTCCAGGACAATTAATGGTAAAAACGGACAACACCACTGTTATGTGGTACATAAAAAAAGCAGGGGGTACACATTCTGACCCCCTCTGCAGGCTAGACATGGCATTGTGGAACACAGCCTTGAGCTACCAGGTACATCTACAAGCTCATTTCCTGCCAGGAAAACTAAATACACTGGCAGATGGACTAAGCAGAACCCTCATGGACCCACATGAGTGGAAACTGGGACCAAGGATTTTCAACATGTTGACAAGCAAAGGGGGGAGCCCAGATATAGACCTGTTTGCCTCCCCCCAGAGCTATCAATTGGAAACATTTTGTGCAAGGACTCCCCACAGACAAGCTTGGAAAGTGGATGCTCTGTCCTTCAGCTGGAAAAACCTATCAGTTTATGCCTTTCCTCCTCTGCTCTCTAAAGTACTACTAAAGATCAAACAAGACAAACCAAGGATGATTTTCATTGCACCAGCCTGGCCACACCAACACTGGTACCCCCTCCTGTACAATGTGTCACTGTTTGCCCCATGGCACCTGCCTCAGACTCCTACCCTGCTGTCTCAGCAGGAGAACCAGATTCTGCACCCTCTGCTTCAAACACTGAACCTAGCAGCCTGGCTAATTACCTAAGCTCTCCTTTACCGTCCTCAGTAAACCAGTGATGAATGTCATTTTAGAGGCATTTAAGAAAATCTTATGCTGAAAAATGGAAAAGATTCTGTGCCTGGAACCAGTCTCAAGGGATGAGCACAGCAGTGCCCAATTTACCTCAGATTTTACAATACTTAACTGAGATGCTTCACAAGGGCCTGTCTTTATCCTCAATAAAAATTCATGCCTCAGCCATTTCAGCTCATTATGACACAGAACCTCCCCTCTTCTCTCTTCCACTGCTCAAGCAGTTCCTCAGAGGGGTCAAAAGTCTAAGATCACCCAGGAGAGCTCCAACTCCAGCCTGGGACCTTAACTTTGTATTGGAGAAACCCACCCTTCCTCCTTTTGAGCTAGCTGCTACTGCAGATTTAAAATTCTTTTCTTGGAAAACAGCTTCCCTTTTATCTATCACTTCAGCAAGATGGGTATCTGAATTACAGGCCCTTATGGCAGTGGAGCCTTTCATCATCTTTCATGTGGACAGGGTGTCCCTCAGGACCAAGCCCTCTTTCATGCCAAAGGTGGTATCCAGTGTGGCCTTTAATCAGTCCATTAATTTGCCTACCTTCTCTCCTAATCCACAGAACAAAGGGAAATGGATACTGCACTCCTTAGATGTGCACAGACAACTTAGATTCTACTTGGACAGGTCTAAACCTCAAAGGAAATCTGAACAACTGCTGGTGGCATTTTCTGCAGGGACAGAGGGGAAGGCTATTTCAAAGCGAACTATCTCCAAATGGATAGGCCATTGCATTCACTTCTGCTATAAGCACCATGGGAAACCTATCCCACAGGGGATCAGATCCTACTCAAGCAGGGCTGCTTCTACCTCTTCAGCCTTTCTCAGAGGCATACCTACCAGGGAAATTCCAGAAGCTGCTACCTGGAGTTCTGTACATTCTTTCACCAAGCATTACCATTTGCCAATTTTCTCTAAATCCAGAGCTGGCTTTGCCACTGCAGCTTTGCAGGGCCTTATAGCTGGTCCTAATGCTATCTAAATTCCTCCTCCCATCCTTAGCTTTGGGAATCTACCCAAATGTAATGACTGCAACAGTGAAACACAAAGAACATAGTACAGTTGTGTACACTTACCATAAATGTAGATGTTCGAGTGTATTCACTGCTGTAGTCCTGGTTACCCTCCCTCCAGCCCCCTGACTTAGTTTGGCTATACCTCTTCTCTCATTTTCAATGCTTAAAAGCTTTTTGGTGTATTTGCTTTTTTGTTTGAGGTATAACCTTGTATATTTATAAATTTAATTGCTTCCCATTAGGGGGCACCTGACATCTGGGGCAAGAAAAACTGATGTAATGATGTCGGCTGCATGTTTTATAACCCTGATGACCTGACGTCATGGAAGAAGAGACAGCAACCAACGCAGGACCCAAGACTTTGTTAATCAGGCCGACTGAGGGCTACCTGCAAGCAGATAACCCAAATGTAATGACTGCAACAGTGAATACACTTGAACATCTACATTTATGGTACGTGTGCACAACTGTACTTTCCACTGACACTGGCCCATTCAAACACCTCAGTAATATAGCTGGCAGGTGGAATGTATCATAGTCAGCCAATCACACAGGCTGTATCTGCAGCACACCTGTATAAAGTATGCATGCACCTTTCAGTGTGATTTTTCCCACATACTGTGCACCACTGGAGTACGCACTTGGGAATTTTAACTGATAAAATGATATGGGCTGCTGCTGCTCTACTGCATCTGTATGCACTACAGGCTGAGGTCAGTGATGATGATGGTGCTGACAGTAGGCCCAGACTGAGGAGGAGAAGAGTGTTCAGACCCAGGGTAACCTTCCATGTACCAGGCATTTGCTAAGGAGGACATCCTGTTTGGTCATTTAGTGGGGGATGCTGGGTTAATCACTGGAACCGTGGATGATGACACCCATCAGAAATGCACAAACACCAACTGAAGAATGTCATAATAAGGTACACGCACAAACTAGGAACATCATAGAGCATATGTTTGGGCTGCTCAAGTCACGGTTCCACTGCCTTGACATATCCGGTGGAGCCCTGCAGTACTCTCCAGCTACATGTGCACACATGTTCATAGTATCTGCTATGCTACACAATATGATCCTGCAGAAACAGCTGTGGCAGGAACATCACAGGGAAGGGAGACATAGCCCCCCACCATTGCCAAGGTCCCCACAGGCACAGGGGGACTCAGAGGAGGACCCCTTGAGCCTGTCTCTGTAGGCAGATGTAGGCATGCCCAGTATGTCCTGGCCTTGACAAAGAGGCAATGCATAGTACATACACTGACAACCTAGGGACCCAGGGACTGACACCTCACTCCGACTCACATACACACAGTAAAAAGGATGCCAGCCACATCACACTACCTGTACCTTACCATGTATAGGCTGTGTACTGCATGCATCTAACAGTGTCAGCCCTGAAGCACTCTCCTCTCAACTGCTGCAGGCACAAGGTAAGTCACTCTTCTTAACAACAAATTAATGGGATAGTAGACTGTAGTAGCATATGTGTGGTATTGCTGCATGTATGCAAGGGAATGGAGTGGGCTACCAGGATAGCAGCAGACAGTGGACAGCTATGTGGGACAACAGGAACTCTCTGCCAAATACTGGCTGCCCCAGAATATGCAGTAGGTCCCAAGCCAGCAAAATCCACTGCACTATGTGAGGGACTTACAGACAGCGGGATCATATGACAGATGCATGGATGTCAATGTTGGAGTCCTATACATACCTCTCAACCTGTTAGAGCAAGAAATCTGTACAAAGCCATAAAGAAATGTGGGGCAAAGGCCCCAAAACAGAGACAAATGTTAAATATTGCTCTTACAAACATAGAAAGTTGATAGAATAACAGGTTTTGCAGTAGCATGACCTATCCAAAGGGTCAGAAGTGTGAAACTCAAATGTCTGTTATTACTTACTAACTTCAGTCTTTAATGATTTGCCAGTAATTTTCCAGGCTACCACAATTTTATGAAAAAAATGGACCCAAAATATGAGGCAAGCATCAACACATTCAGCGAAAATCTGTACAGTTCAGAGGTATGGTCCCTTACCCCCAACACCCGTGTTCTCATAAAACTGCAGTAACAATTATGTTTATAAGGTAATTGCAGCAGATCACGCATTCCCAGGGCTGTCCCAATCATCTGCTAACATGTTCCATTTCCACAATATGCAGGGGTCAATGTGCTAGGTATGTGTGTGGTTAATAGTGTCAGGAAGTAAGCAGCACTGACTGGTGGCTGTTGTGGCACAATGGGCTAAGTACATGACTGTAGGTGATAGGGTCCATGGTTCAAGACTGGCTGTGCCTACTATTTTGCATGTCAGCTACACCTATGGTAGGAGTTCTACAGGCTGTCTAGATGTCAGTATTTGTTACTGCAGGAAAGCTGGACAATGGAGGTGCAGTGGGCCACATATATGGACAGTACACAGCTCTGAGTAACCTAGATGGTGGTTGTGACAAGTCACTGTAGCACCAGGATACAAAGGCTGCCATGTAACTGTGTCAGTACTCACAACAAGTCAGTGGGCACCATCTATACCCCACGAATGTCAGGGTTTCTCAGAATGTCCACACATATGCCTCATATATCTGTTCTGTTTGCCATAACGTTGCATTTGTCTGGCAAACTATTGGCTAAACAATACAGGTTGATGTGAAAACATCAATGACAGATGGTTGAGATGCAAACTGCATACCCATAAGAAAATGCAAGCTCATTCAAAACCAGTCTACTGACTGTCTATGTTTGCAAGAGCAATATTAAGCTGCTGTCCCCATGTCTGGGCCTGTTTCTAACTGTGATATATGGCTCTGTCATGCTGTCTCCCTGTAAGAGTTAGACAGGTATGACCAACATGTAGCCTTAGAAGAGCAGTGAATCACAACCTGTCTGATCACCAGAGCAGATGTATGGGGCAAAATGCTGGGCAACCTGCTAAACAGGTACACTCAGACATGTGTAGTCCATAATCCTGTATGTGATATTACAACTTCTACCCCAGTCACACCATAACTACAACTACATAAGAGCAGCAGTTGTGGACAAGGCCTGCAATTGAAGTAGAGCACGACAAAGGGCCACATATAAGGGGAAGGAGGAACCACTGGGCACACAAACGTGGAATGTGCAGACTACAACACGTCATGCATTAGCATGGGTTCCCTGCAGTGTATGCAGTCAGTAGGCAAATGTCTGTCAGCAGTTCCTCACATTAATCTTTACTGATCTGTCACTGACATACCAGGATATCACAGTGCTGTGCAATATGCACCTCACATATTATGCAAAACTGTGCTCAGTCCAATACAGTCTGAACACACTAGATATGACTCAGTTAATAAGGATAGCACACAGCCAGGAGATCTCTCAGCCACTCTATTAGTGAGGTGCTGAACTGTTTACAGTGGCTCATCAGCTAATCGCCTGCAGCACACAAAATCCTGGACCAAGGTACAGGTAGGTCTGGGCTGGAGTTCCACTCTTACTATTGATGGTCATACTGGTCATGCTCCTACACTTAGCTTCTGTCAGCCCATGTCTGAACCACATCTGACTACAAAACAGGGATGTACATATATCCTGCCTGCATACAGACAGCTATGTACACCTTAACTGTCTATCCCCACCCCCATCAAACATGTTTACCCCCATCTATCCATATGTGGTACATATAAGATTTATCTGGATCTGTTGACTGTGATATACATATAGATATATAGGTAACATATACAAATATATCAGTTACAGAGAGGCAGAGACGGGTGGAGAGAGAGACACACACAGACAGACAGACAGAAAGACCCTGAAAGGCATACAGTAATGTACTGCAACAGCCACACATACACTGATTTCAACCAGTGGCATGTGCAAATACTATGGTGAGGCCCATTGTATAATAGTAGGTAGGGAGGGGTAGCAATCTCACATCAGTCGCCGTGTGTATGTGTTTCTGTATATATTACATGTACATCAGCATACACACACCCAACAGGCCTATGTCTCTGTAATGGCCACCCATATTTTGGCCCTGTGACTACTGTCCACCACAACAGTGGTCTCCCTGTCAGCAGCTACTGATGTCATCCACCCAAACAGCACTGCCAGACACTCTCTACATGTGTAATTCCCATGCTGCATGCAATAAGTACATGCTGCTATAGTGTAGACAGTTAGATAGGTAGTCGTTCAATTCCCAACAATGCCAACTGTGTGTGTGTGTGTGTGTGTGTGTGTGTGTATATATATATATATATATATATATATATATAAGTATGTTCCCTTGTGGCTTTGTGTGATTTCTGCCTGTGTGTGTGCAATGCCAATACATTTTGAGGCCTGTTCCACCTTGTTTAACCCCCATTGCCCTACTTTACAGGGCTTGCTGATGTCATCCACCTTAGATACAATATTGGACACTCTGCAGGCATATAAGCTCTTTGGCACATGTGATAAATAGGTAGCACTGTAATACATGCAGCTAGATAGGTAGGGGTTCTAATCTCAAGACTGCCAACTGTGTGTGTTTGAAGAATATCCCCTGTGTGAGTTGGTTATACCATTTTGAGGTCTGTTCCGCCCTGCTGACTCCTCCCATTGCATTACTTGATGGGGCCTGTTGATGTCATCTACCTTACATACAGCATTGGCCACTCTGCAGGCATATAAGCTCCTTGGTACACATGATAAATATGTAGTACCATAGTACATGCAACTATATAGATGGGGTTCTAATCTCAACACTACTAACTGTGTGTCTTTTTGTGGGTGTGTGTGGGGGTTGGTTATACCATTTTGAGGCTTGTTCTGCTCTGCTGACTCCCCCCATTACATTACTTGATAGGGTCTGTTGATGTCATCCTCTTTAGATGCACTGTTTAACACTCTGCAGGCAATACCTCTCAACTTTATACAGTTTACAGAATGTCCAGATGATTGGATCATATATTTCATCTGTGTGTCATGAAATTATGGTTTCCTGGCAAATCATTGACAAAGCATTAAGAGCTGAAGTCAGAAAATATTGACAGGCATACAAGTGTCAGACTTCCTACCTTTCACAAAAAGTAATGGTAATACAAAACCTGTCACTCTAAAAGTTATCTAAGTTTGTAAGAGCAATATGTAAAAACTGCCCCTATTTTTGGGCCTGTATCCCCCCATTATTGAAGGCTTTGTCCACATGTATTGTTCTAACAGGTTGAGAGGTATGCCCCAGGCATATAAGCTCTGGGGCATATGCAATAATGACATAGCACTATACTACAGTCAACTAGATAGGGGTTGTAATCTCAATACTGGCAACTGTGTGAGTGTATATGTCTGTGTATGCATATCCTCTGTAACAGCATGGCTGTCTTGCCCTTGTGTGTGCAATGCTTAGGCCATTTTGTGTGCCTGTGCCACCCTATTAACTCCACCATCACCAATCTATTCATGGCCTACACAGGTAAAGCACCTTAGATGCAGAGTTACACATTTTCAAACACAATAGCACTGTGGAGCATGCAATACTTATGGTGGGCTATACTGTACATAACTAGATAGATAGATGTTGTAATTCCCAAACTGGCAACTCTCTCTGCATGACTGTTGGAATGCATATTCCCCTGCAGCAGTGTGTGTCTGTGACACGGTTATTCCATTTTAAGTGCCTGTTAACCCACCCAGTGGCAATCCTTACAGCACCTGTAGATGTCAACCACTTGAATAGTACTGGCAGACACTGCAAAACTGTATAAGCACTGTGGTTCATGCTGTATGTGTATTGCGCTGTCTTACATATAACTAGCCAGGTAGAGGTTCTACTATCAACAAGGGCAGTTCATGAGTGTGTGTGTGTGTGTGTGTGTGTGTGTGTGTGTGTGTGTGTGTGTGTGTGTGTGTGTGTGTGTGTGTGTGTATGTATGTATATCTCCTTGCAGCAGTGTGCCTGTGTTAGGGCTACAGACGTACCTCCCCACACCTTACAGAAAGACATCTGGAGAAAGCCATACAGAAAAGTGGGACAAAGCCCAAATATGAAGGTCAATCTTTAAATATTGCTCTGACATACATCCAAGATAGATAGCATAACAGGTTGTACATTCACATGCATTTTGTAAAGGGCATGAAGTCTGACAGGAAAATATCCATCATTATTGCGTAACATCAGTCTTTAATGATTTCACACTACTTTGCCAGAAAACCACAAAGTTATGGCAAACGGAACAAAAATATGTAGCAAACATCAGAACATTCTGAAGACATCTGTAGAGCTCAGTGTTATGGCCACCACCTGTCCCACCTTGCAGGTTGCAGTACATGTTTAGACAGGTGTGACCTGTGACAGTGACACAAACAATACAGAGGTCCCCAGAGTGTAGGACAACAAACATTTCCTAAAGTTGTCTACTACTTGCATAAAGCAGTTATTTCACATCAGAAGCACTTTACTGGTCTGTGAAATAGCATAACCTATGGTAATGTGACACAAAGAAGCTGTCATATTGGCAAACCAAGGGAAGTCCTGTCTGTTGCACTTGCCATGGGTTATGGTATGTCCTGTCAAGTGTCATGATAATACAAGACGTGTCCCACATTCCATAAGGTGGCAACCCTACTCTGTGTTGCCTATATGTGTGCAATATGTAGACATGTGTACTCCCTGTGAGTAGCTTCCATCCACAATGACCCACATGTATGAAGGCATGAATGCTAACTGCCACCTCCCACATATGTAGGTACCGCTAAAGCTGTGGTGACTGTGAATAGTGTGCTGTCTGTCATTGACCCACAAACCGATGTTAACACACTGCAATGGGTTCATACAGCAGGTAAGGAATGGTGGCCAGGTCCTGCCCTCCAGCTGAATGTAGAAAGTACCATCGTACCATATGGCAAGGACATGGACCCATTATTTCCCACATCAACGGCAACCCCATAGACACACAAACTGCGTTGACAGACCTGGCAAATCAGGTTGATAACACTGTTGCATTCAGCCATCAAGTAGTAGCAGTTGTCAGAAAAGGCTTGGGTATAGTTCACCACATAGGTAAAGGGACTGCATCCAGATAAAAGGTGGACATTACCTCTGTATAGTCTTCAGTTAGAACAACAATACATTAGCCACCTGGCTGGTCTGGTATATACTTATGCAGACATCTTCACCAAATGGAAAGGCTATGTTAACTCCCACAAAGGTTATCCATGGCCTTCAACACCTGTTCCATGCAGACAGCCTTGAATCAGTACTGCCCCACTCAGTATTGGACAGTTTTGTCCACAGGTGGGCTGTGGCATGCCTAGATGGCAATGTTGTGCTCAGCCCTTCAACAGCTGCCCCATATATGTCAGTATAACTCTATGTGCATTAACAGCATGACAGGCTTTAATCACATATGAGACAGCAAAAAAAAAAAAAAAAAAAAAAAGCTGGAGAGACAGGTTTGTCTCCCAAAGGTTGCTCTGTCTCAGGAATGCACTCCCCAAACATGTCAAACAGAGTACCATGCACACCCTCATCAACTGCATCAAGGTTGAGTGGAAGGAGAACAAAAACATCTGTCCCAGGGGTCCAAAGTGTGTCCAGCAATGGCAGGGGCAACAGGTGCTGATCAGTTATTCTGGTGGGGATAAAGTACTAGCTAGGCTTGTAAAGGATCCGGGGCCAGTACACTAGTAACCTCCTCTGTACCTATGAACCTGTGATCCTACAGAACTTCCAGATGACATATATCAAGAGTAGCATGCTGTGTCAAGGGGTATGTATGCAAGGTTAAGCTGTCTGCCCCCATTGTCCCTCACACACTGTTCCACACATACGCGGCTAGGTAAACATGCATATATACAGTTGTACCTTGATGATGAAAAGGTCTCTGCATTGCCACTCTGCCATCCTGAGCTCCTGTAATGGCAGCAGCTCACCACGACTTACAGACACAGACACCTGGAACAGAAACAGAATAAGGTCTGTGAGACAACAGTCAGTCAGCAGCCCTAACAGCAATAAAGCATCATGGCATAAAGGTACATACACTTTGATGTGTTCACGTGACAAGTGCCAGCAGACAGCACCTTACAGGGCATAACACTACTACACTGCAAACTGCCATTACCTGTACTATATTCACCCTGTACATCAGACACATATTAACATGCCCCTGCATTGATAGTATGGATAACAGGGATGTGGCACAGGTATCATCACATGCACAGGGTGTGGGATTGTTAAAGGCCTAGGCTGTGCCATACAGTTGACATAATGTGTGTGTGTCTGGGGGGTGCTGGTCAGCTGGGCCATGGAGAGGAGCTGTGTGTGTCTGTCAGTGACCTGCATGTGACAGTGATGTGTGTGCATGCACAAAGTCAAGCCATGTGCTAGCCCTACATGAGGGTATGTTGGACAGCCATGGACCATACATGGCAGAATGTACAGTTCACCATCTCTGGCCATGAACACAGAAACTGGTTCTGCCAGGAGTGGCACTGGCAACACTATGCCCAAGGCCAGACATGATACTACTTCCTGATGGTGACCAGTGTCTGCTGGGTCTGTGTCCCTCACGGGACCATCTAGGACCATGTGCCCATGACCTGCCTTGTTGTGGTGTGAACAGCACCCTCCCTTTGGTAGTGCTGGTGGTACTGCCACTACAGGAGTGTGACTGTGAACGGCCACGTGGGCTCTCAGCTGATGTTGTTGTTGACCTATGTCCATGTGTCCACTGCCCTATTCCCAGCACATGTTCAAGCACAGACATTGCATGCTTAAGGACTGACAATGTCTCACCCCAACATCTATCCACTACATCAGTGAAATGACGTAAGGCATCACCAATGGTGTGGAGGGAGTCATGCATGCCAGGCAGTGTGGCATCCATGACCCTGAGCATCAGTATGGTATATCACTCACAGTGTGCCTGTGCCTCCATGATGGACCAAAACATGCATCAGGTGACACATGCTGCGACACCTCTGACAGGGTCTGGATGGGCAGCGGTCTTCCTTCAAGCACCCCTGTCAATCTGCCTGTGTGGGATCTTGCCAGCTCTCTGGCTATGGCTAGTGTCTACAGTCACAGATGCCATAGTCCCCAAACTCCCCTGTTTGATGCCACCACCCTCTGACTGCCCAATATTTGTGGCTGCTGGGGACTGGGTATGTGTGGGCATACTGACTGTGTGCGGGGACACTGGGGGAGGAAGTGGAATGCCAACCAATGGGACAGATTCAGCACCCAACAACCCCACCTGTGCTTCACAATGGCCATCATCATCATCAGTATCAGAGTCTGATGAGACACTGACATCAGATTGTGAGGGGGGACACACTCCAATCCACATGGTCACCTGTGAGGGGAAGACAACATGACTGCATGCATTCCTGCACTATAATATTTGTTGATCCACACACACACACACACACACTCTCACACACACACACACTCTCACACACACACACACACACACACACACACACACACACACACACACACACACACACACACGTGAGGTGCCACAACGTTATTACACAGACCCCACCTTCTGACTGATGCCATGCAGAACACAGTCAGACCACAAAAGACACACTCAGGACAGACTCTCAACGACATGTAGTGCAGATGCATCCAGTTAATTTGCTAGTACTAGACACCTGTGAGATACATGACAAGTCGGAGTATGTGATGGACCTTCGCCCAACACACAGTGCACCTGTTAACACAATAGTAATGCACCCCTGTGTAGCAGAGTGGTTACACCTATACAAAAGTACATGCTAATATGGAACAGCTCCTGCAAATATACTACTGTGATTACCAATGTGATGCACTGCAATGATCCCCACCATAAGTGAACATACACGTATTGCAATATGGCTAAGCTTAACAGTTGTGTGCATGACAAACTGGCAGCCCTTAACATGCCTAGGGTATAGGTGAACCATAACATGACAGTTCTACACTCACCGGCTGCAGGTTGATGTTCCCCAGCCACACCAGAGATACCTATGGATCTGTGGGGGAGAGGTATTGTCAGCATACACATGTGGCATTGGTACAGGATAATATGTGCATTTATCAACATGTACAGCACAAATTGTGATACTACCCAAATTTCTGACATTCACAATATGTGTGCACATGTGTGCATCACAAAAGCCCACCCACAAATGCAGACTGACCTGACATATGTGTACAGGTATGCAGAGGTTGCCACTATGAATGCTACAGTATTAACATGATGACCACTGGAGACTTACCCCGATGCTCCTCAGCTGTGGAATCTGTGCCACCCACCTCCACAACATATGTACTGATGGTTTCCTGTGAGCTGGTGGCTGAACCCAGGTTTGCCAGGAACTCCTCTGTGGCTGAGAATGGTGATTGTGTAGCAGATCCTCTCCCTGTGCCAGCATGGTCCCTGGCCACAGCTGCAGCCCTTTGCCGTGCATGGTGTTTGAGGTCAGTAGCACAGTGTCAGACCTGTTCATAGCGCCTGTCCTGGTGGCCCACATCATTCATTGTTGCTACAGTGCAGCACATTTTTGCTGGTTATGGCGACACCTTGACAACAGTACTCGGTGATGGAGTCTCAGGGCATCAATAATTGTAGCAGTCTCCACTTCTGAGAAGGGTGGGTTGCGACATCTGTACATCCCACCTGAAAGACATGAACAGGGAAACACATCACAGGACTGCATGCATTGCTCACCATTATGTACCAACCCTGCACATCCACTTTTGCCAGCACTCTCCACTGCTATACCCCACGTCATACCTCTGTCATCTCTCAGCACAGTATGTCTGCGTGTATCGGCAACATAGTAGCAATACAGCATGCATTGTCTACCTGATCCTGATGTTTCATGTTACTTGCTGCATGTGCTATGAGGTGCTGCAATGCATGTACATGTTGCACTTATTACTGCTTGTTCATAGCCAGTCTACATGGTCTGCTACTATGTTAGCCTCCTACTGTATTAGTAATCATCTGGTCTGTTGGCCCACCCCTCATGTCTCCCTGGCCTTCCTCCCTCAGATTGTGGACTATATGGCTGGACAATGTCTTACAGTTTCCCCAGCCAGTGTGGTTGATATGGGTGTCATGGCACTGTGGAGCACCTGCCTCATGTACACAGATGGACAGCCATCTACAACACCAAGAAGGAATATATTGTGTGAGAGATGCAATGACAGTAGGAACCTGCAGTCCATGCTACTTCCCTGTCAAGGCTGCATATCTGTCCCCAAATAGGTTGTCAACACAATCAGTACACCTCACACACCACCCACACCTACTCAACACACACAAACATCTTTAGTGGTCCTCAACATACACATCCACAAACAAAGGGGTTCTCTGAGGTAAAGCCACACATGAACACTACAGTCATACACAGCGCATGCCACACATGACCACACACCTGTGTCTCTCAGCTATGCAGGTGTCAGCCCATGTCAAACATGTTACACATAGGGGAAGCCAGTGGAGACACACTGGTGTGCATCTGACCTGGCTGTGTATGTGGATGGTCAAAGTTACTTGTCTGTCACGTGACAGACTCCACCATATTACATACGCACTGCTGTCTCTCACCAACAGGTACTGTCATGGGTCTGTCACAGTACATGTTGGTGTGCCTGACATGTACCTCCCTGGACTATATGCAGTGAGACATGAGTGAGCACACTGGTTATGTGTCCCAGGCAGGTATGTCCCTACCCTTACACAGCATTATGCTGTCATCCAGACCAAAGCCACAATACAATCAGGGAATGATTGCCCTTAACATGTGCACATTTATCCTATGATATTCCAGGGGTTCCTGTACCTATGACTCTGGGATGATATGGGAAACAGAACATGATGCTCTGCAAGAGATAGCCTCCATCTGTCTTCACTGGTCTTCATGTATCTGGCAGTGGTTCTTGCCAGCCCCATAGTGACTCCATTAGTAAAAGTGGTGAAGTTATCACTACCAACATACAAGTGTCAGTGCAACACGTATTGAAGGCCATGCTGCTAAATGCTAGAGGTGTAAACATGACTTTGTCCTCATTGCAAGCATGCCTAACCCTGGGAACTGCAGACATCTGTGCAGTCATGCAGACCATGGTTCAAAGCTGCAGCAAGGACCCCGGCCTACCTGGTTAACCATCCTATTATACATTCAGAAGCCGAAGTCTAGCTGGCAATGCCATGGGACATGGGGTTTCTGTATATATGAGACATATACACACCTCCATGCTGTACAGGGAGTAAGATGCACAGGGGACACTGCAGGGGTAGTTCACCATTGCCAGCACACATCTATTCAAATCACAGCTGGCTGCCAGCCACCACATGTGACCAAGAAGCCCATTCTGTCTATATGGACCTCATCAACTGTATTAGGAGTTGGGTCTGTACCCTGATCCTGGGTCAATTGAATCACCCTAACATACATTGTAAGACATAACCATGCCAGCACACAAATGGCCAGAGAGCCATCAACATTGGAAGTACAAACACCTTGGTGTGGCCAGGGGCTACCCCCACATGAGGTGAGGGTGTATTGCAGTTGACATTACACAACACGGGTTACCACTGCACCATCCCTACAGTGTCATTCTCAGTGGCAGAGCAACTATCATGCGGTCACATTTGCAGTCATCATCTCCCACAATACCCATCTAGCTAGGGTCAGCCATACATACACCTCCAACGTGAAATACATCCTCCTGGGGTGTTATACATATTCTCACAGCCCCCAACCCCTCATTAAGGGCTGGCGGGAATATCCACACATACACACAAGTGACAAGTGCTATATGTGCATTTGTATAGATGCATGTAGTCAGGTATACCTGACAGGCCTACATCATCCTCTGCCAGGATATGTACACCTGTCTGGTGGACATCTGTGATACATACTGTCCATAACAGGGATTACATACCACTGTCCGAGGCAAAGCAGGGGCAGATACCCATTTTGGAGCAATGTCTCTTTATCGTGTACATGAGAATGGGATCAGTCCTGCAAACATGCACAACAAACACAGAGCTTATATTGTCTACATCCACTGCAGACAGTCATCTCCCCTATTGCACATATGTCTGCAACAGCACAGGAAGCATCTGCAGCTGCTCATTTGTGGTGCTCAAGGACACCAGCTATACCAGTGCTGTTGGTATAACATACTGGCTGCCTGACAGTGTCAGTGTAAGCTTCACCCCCTGTCTTCCCCATCAGTACATCAGGATATCCACTGTACCTCCTTTGTCTCCTATATGTAGGGAACAGGTCACCACTGCTATGTGAAAGTCATGGTATACATTTGCCATGGGAGCCTAGCACATCACAGGGTGCATCCTACATGACCTCAGGCATAACCATCCAACACTATAAAGAACCATATTCAAAGAAGTACTGACTACCGCCTTTGTCCCAGCCGTTTGATGGACAGCCACTGTCACCCCTTTAGACTAAGGTGGGACATCCTCCACTCAGTCACATGATAGATCCAGCAGCCTAACTAGGCTGTTCTGCAAGGCCATAGCACAGTTTATAGTGAACCCCATTAACAAGGACATTGGTGGCCTGCACACACTCCATTATGCACACTTAGGCTTGGTCAAGGAAGGGTTCATGCCTCTATGACGCAGTCACCAAAGCCATGCAAGGGGGATAACAGTGCAAACTTCCTACCTTGACCTGGACAAACTGTGAAAGTATAACCCAAATGGCCATTATAGATATAACACTCCCAAGTATGCATCACACCATATGTTACCATAGGGGTAGCACACTGGTGTGCTGTCATGACCCACCTGTTCAACATAGGGGAATCCACCTCAAGCAGTTGACCCATAACTAGATGTATAACCTGTTGTTCCATGTTTGGGCCTCTGTTATGTGTGATTTACACTTCTGAGATACATGTAATGGCCATTAGCCTATGTCTGACCATGTCTGCATGTCATGTGCCATCACCAGATTCCCTAGTGATGTGGACATCTGCCTAGGAGGGTCCCACACAGATACATGACTGTTGCCAGACACGTGGACTCAAGCCACATACCAGGACATGAGGTGTCAATCCCTTTGGGGAGAGTGACGTCCTTACATATTATCACAGTACTAACAGCATCCTAGGCACAGAATAAGTTGTGAGGGAGCTATGGACACAGGTCCTTAACAACATGACATTTCAATACAATGTTACTTCCATTGTAAGGCAAACCTTTGTACATGGCCCATGTCATACATTAGGGTATGTAGTCATCAAGGGACATGGAGTATAAACAACCCCATATTCCCCCCAGTGAGGCCCATTATTGTGTATAATTCCCTGTTCATCATTCACATCACACAACACATGCAGCAGCTGGGGACATCACAGAGGTTACCCACCAGGGAATACCAGGGCATCAAACATCTACCATACATCAGTAGGGCACAAGGCCAACTCTCTACCTAGTTTAGTTTCATACATACTCCTCAGGGGTAACTTTAGTGTGACATGCAAGGCAATTATGGACTCCACATTGCTGGGACTGCTGCAAGAGTGCAACTCTTGCTCTACTCTGTTAACAAACACACATACACCCTCAACCTGGTGTGTGACATGAACTGGGCATGGCAGCTCAGATATGTGTCCCACACAATCACCCTGTGGTGGAATGGGAACCCTGTCCACATCAGGCAGAGTAGTTATTTACACCTTTGCAGGCATAACCTGGATAACTGGATGGTTAACTGCACATACGCCCTTGGGATACCACCTGTGTCCCTGTTGGACTGGGGCATCAGGTGCTGCCTTGCATACACATCGGCTAACATCTGGCCTCTGCATATGGCTGCTCAGAGCCCATAGCCTAGTAACCTAATACGGTACCAGGAATACCAGATATGGCCTGAATGCTGTGACAGACTGTGTTGTTATGTGTCCACACACATCACTGCCATCGGCTCTTGGGTGTCCACTATGGGCATTGTTACAGTACCATGTCAAACAGCCTGCATCCAACAAATAGTTGAGTGGTACTACAAGTGCATGTGGACATTCCAGCAACATCTGTGCTACACAATAACTGAGAGCAGCGCATATGTGGTGTAGGGTGTCCTCCTCATAGCTGTCTGACATCTGCAGTACCCAGATGTTTGCATAATGTGTATATGTGCCTGATAGATGTAGACCCCCCCGCCAGACAAATGTGGATTTCCAGACACCAGTTGGACAATACATGATGGTTGTCCCCAGAGTTTGGGGAATGTGTCCTTGACATGCCAGACCCCTGGGAACACAGTAATGGTACATTAATATCTGGTACTGTATTCATACCTTACATTGTATGCTCAATATATACACACTGCTGCTGAGGCAGAGCCAGTGACCCCCCCACTACTAGAGCCTATAACCTGCTGTCCTGCTGCAGGGGGTCACCAGGTATGCTAGCCATAGGTTTCAGGCAATGTGATACAGGTGTGGAGTACACAGTGACCTAGCCAGAGTATGACAGAGACACCTGGACAATCTTTGAAGTAAGCCCGCATGACATTCACAGACTGAGAGGGGCTTACTGTCCGTACATAATGTGATATGCCAGCTATATCCACCAGTGCTTACTGTCACTACTGTACAACAGACAATCCAGTAGCATTCATATGTGAGATAACCATTGCTGGGATGACTCAGGGGCCAGAGCTGTGATCTATGTCACTGAAGACAGAGCCAAAGGGGAAGGCTGTAGGTGCCTGACAGCAGACTAACAGCAACATGTCAGTCCAAGAAATGTTGAGACCTACTGTTTAAATTCCTATTTCCCATGACTGCATCCCCTCATCTGCATTCCTTTACATGCTTAATTCTATGACATACCTGGTATATTGCTGTACTCATTTGTGAGACGAAATCCAGATGTAGTCTCCAAGAGAATTACAGTCTGTCTTCATGAAGAAAGTATCAGGCCTGTTTACCTTAGGCAGCAGCTTGCCTTTTGTTGGTAATGCTCATGAACAGACGATTGCCTGTGCAGCAATCTGTGACTCCCACTTGCTAATTGCATCCAGAGCAGCTGGGTTGCATTGCCATTAGCCAATGGTATGGGAATACAATGCTATAATTAAGGCCTTCATGTAGGCCTTGGCCCTTTTCCTGGCCTGTGGGGAGGACATTATTGAGGTGTGGGAGTTGCAGCATCACAGAGGGTATGTAGAAATACTGTCCAATGTTTGGATTGATATATGTCCACAGTTTTGCATGCTATGTTTGGCCATTGTTAACAGAGTTTGTGATTCTGTGGTAGGTTATTGTTTAACAATGTGTGTTGGGCTCAGTAAGGAGACAGGCAGATGTAAGTGTCATACATCTTTTTTATCTGAATGTGCTTGCAGCTTTATTTGATGCTGGTGTATCAGCTGTGTATGTTTGTAGAAGGATTGTGATACATGTCTGTGTCACCTGAACATCCCCCCAACCCTTTATGTATGGGTGTTGTGAGGATGCCCTGTTCTAGGTGTTTGGGAGGTATTGTATGTCTGTAGCAGGTAGCTGAACATACAGCTGCATGTGTGGCAAGCCGCATATCATACTGGGGATTGTAAAGAGATTGGGAGATAGCAAGCTGTATATGTCCATGAGGGAGCAGTGTCAGCTCTTGTGTCACAGCATGGCCAGGGTAAGGGTACCCATTATAGTCAAGGTGAGGCCTATACCTCTGGTACATATGTTAAGAAGTAGTACCATCCAGAGAGGGGTAGGGGAGGTTTAGGGCATGTATTGATATTTGTGACATGTGTCCCACTCTCCAGGCCTTTGACATGCTACTGTGGGTGGCAGTGACTGTGGTAGCAGCATCCAGGTCTGCTTGACATTGCAGGACTCAGTTATTTATATGTTGTATTGCCAAACATGTAGTTGTCATGCAGCAGACTGGACTGTGGGCCTGAACTGTGGGTGTCCAGATGTCAGACATGCTAGGAATGTTTCAGATAGAGCTACTGAGTAATTATTATGGGAGGTGTAGTTGCAAGACATATGTGCATGCATACAGTGTGTTATACAAGATTGGCATGAACATGTGTGTTTGGATGGCTATGATGTGTGACACTGACCTGCCTTTTGTGCATTTGTAAAATCAATCTGCACTGCCTTGCTAGTACATCAGCACACAGAATAGCTTTGATGACAACCATGCCATATGTAGGTGACACAAATGTGCACATTCTGGAACAGTCTGTGTAGTTGTCAGCTGTACCTGATATTGTATGCCTCCTGTCAATCCACCAACATGTCTTTGGCTATGTACTGGTTCAGTGTCTGCTTCACAGGCCCAAGTATGGTGTAATTTATCACATTATATGTAGAAGTAATGTCACTGGTACAAAGAATATCTTCGTAACAACACCAGTAATTCCCCAGAGTTGAGTTAGCCTACTGGTGTATTGCAGTAAACTGTAGTTCAGAGGGTCCTGGGGTCAATACTTGGCAGGGGTGTCGTTTTTTACCAATGTTACATGACTGTACTGCATGATATAATTTGAAAAGCAGTAGCAGTTTACCAGAGCTGAGTTGGCCTAGTGGTGTGTTGCTCTGACTGCAGTTCAGAAGGTCCTGGGTTGAGTACTTGGCCGTGGTGTTTTTTCCCTAATGTTACATGACTGTACTGCATGATATATTTGCAAAAGCAGCAGTAATTCCCCAGAGCCGAGTTGGCCTAGTGGTGTGTTGCTCTGACTGTAGTTCAGAGGGTCCTGGGTTTGGGCCTTGGCAGGGCTGGTTATTTTGTTGCTGGGCAGAGCAGTGTTTGAGTCAGATAAGTTAATTAAAGTGGTTTTAAGCAGGTTTGCATGATGTGCCATGATGCCAAGCTTCACTTAGCGCTGCTTATCCCTGCTTAAACCCACGCTATTTTCAAAAAAAAAGAAAAGAGAAAAGGGGTGATAGGAAAGTGGTAAAATGGGGACAAGCAGGTAGAAAAACAATATGAAAGGCAGCTAGGGATGTGTAGGATGGGTGTAGGAAAGGACCATAGCTCTCCATTTCTTGTGCAGCAACAGCTGTGCATCATGTGGGCAATTTGAAATTTGGAGTCTCTCACCCCAAAGGGAGGGTTGTGGGCAACATAACTTTGTAGATTAATTGATAGGATAATTGATTCATGGCAGTGCACATGGGAGCGAAATGAAGAGCTATGTATGGGATGAAGTTTTTTGGGAGAGACGCCCTTTTCTTTAAGGGGAGAGTGGGATGTTGGGGAAGGGTTTTAGGTATGTTTGGGAAGGTAAGTTGGGTACGAGAAGTTGCTTTTGCAGACAGACAAGACAGCGGATGGGGGCAGTGTGTAAAACATTAGAAGGTAAACACCTTGCATGGGGAATGTGGTTGGGAATCGGAGGACCATGTGTTCCCAGATGCCAACAGTGGGACTGAGATCCCTACCCATGGGCAGTCACCACTTCCCCTTCATGGCCGCCAAAGGTGGCTGTGCTGGGGGCTGGTCACCAGGGCCAGGCTGCCCCTCAAGGTGCACCAGTCTGCCCTCGATCTGGTGCAGTCTATCATCCAAGTCACGTTGGATGACCCTGCACACCATACCTGAAACCTGAGTTCAGATGACAGTCTCCTATCCATGCCTGTGCTCATGCCTGGTGGGGATGGGCCCCGTCCCCTGAGGTGGTTCCACCTGAGGGTGGTGCAGGATCAGCAGAAGGAGCAGCTCTAGGTTGGGTCCCAGACATGCTGGGAACCGGTGCCATGGCTAGATGAGGTGGGATAGGCAGATCATCTAGAACTGTTTCTATTAATAGTCAGTACTACTTGTCTGTTACTATAAATACATGTTATAACCGATCCTTGGATTCAAACCGTGGCCTGTGTGTGGAAAAATAACAACATATGTATTGCTTTTCAAACTGAGGTACTGGGGCACTGCTGTGTGTTAGTTGACTGATATGTGCCTAGAGCTCACCTGCTGACAGTCTGACCTGGTAATATTGGTAGAGTATCACAGGAGACTGCAGTGACAGCTGAACATACATGCATGACAGTGATAGTAGGTGAAGTGTGTGTTAATACTTGGAATGCAGGTGAAGACAATTAACCCCTAGTGGATCAGAATATGTGTGATCTGTACAGACCATATCAGGGTACTGGGATGCCTGCCTGACCCATATACATGTGCAGATGCTATATTTGCAGTCTGCAGCTACTACTGTGTCATACCTGCCTGCATCAGCATACCTACATTCAGGAATGCATATAGCTAAAATGCAAAGGTTAACATCAGACAGTCTTGATGGAAACACACTATAATACCTTACACATTACTATTGAAGGTTCATATGTTACTGCATAACATATATCAAATTGCATTCTATCTTTTAGTACAGCTCCACATCTACACTTTAGTGTAACAGTTTCTTTTGCAGCCAAACTTCAGTCAGTTTATGGTGTTATACCAATATTTACTTTGCAACACCTGTAAAATTAGATTTTTTCAACAACAGAACAGAATGCATACAACATTTGGCAGAAGACAGCTTCATTGAGTGTAACATGACACAGTCATTGGTATACATTTGATAAACTTTATTGTACTCCAGTTTAAATAATGTATGCATTGAAGGTGTGCTATTATTACAGAACCTATGCAATACTAACACTTTTACCTTCACAAGTCTGACTGCAGTTGTACTGTATTTCCTGTAGATCATGAATGGATGTCATTTATTCCCTTCACATTTAGAATGCCTGTGTACTTTATTACCAGATCATTAATATTAATACCGTATACACATGTCATTCCTACACATTAATATGTTATTGCAGTACAGTCAAAAACAGAATACAGCTTCTGGCAGTTACTACTGTACAATTTCTTATTTAAATTACTATATATTGCAAGATATATCTGTACTCACCACACTCTCAGCACATTCTCGCTAGGCACCCTGTGTGGGCTTCCAAGCTGTGAGCCCTCTCCTCTGTAGCTGTGGAAAGGGAAACATGCCATTATACGTACCTGTCTATCAGATATTCATGCTAGAATTTGGTAAAGCAATGGTTCCTATACTTACAAACCTCTGGGGCATTCTGGTCCCAAGCATCTTGGATCTACTAGGCCAAGAACACCCCCTTCCTCTGCTTCAGGTCATCATAATGATGATGCACCTGCTCACCAGTGTGGTGGATTCCAGTAGCATTGGTGAGGTCATGTGCCAGATAGTCCCAGCCTCAAACTTGTATTCAGAGCCCTGGTACTGGCCCTGCAGCAGTTTGTTGCCATGGTCTTTGACAAGGAGCCCAACTATGACCCTGGACTCCAACATGCCCCAGCACTGCACCCAAAAGCATGCCTCCTCTCTGATTCCAGTCATAGCTCCTGCAGTGATAAAACTCCAACAGGTTCTGGCTGTATTCCTGCCTGTGCAGCTTAAATAAAGCTACTTTCCTGCCCTTTGCCACCATTGGACCATTTTTAAAAAGGCTAAGTTTTGCTTAACAATGGGCAAACCCACTAAGCTTAGTTGAGCAGTGCTTACAGTGGCAAATGCTTAACAATGCTTAGTGGTGCACAAACCCACTTAGCTGATCTGAGGACTGCTTAAACTGGGAGTGCTAAGCACTGCCCAAACCAGCTAAGCAGAGCTGTGCATTGCTAAGCACTGCTCAAACTGGTCCTGTTTGAGCATTGCTTAACTTGACTTACCAGTGCTTAGCAAAATGTAGCTAAGGGCAAACAAGATTTTTACATAATAAAAAAATATATACTGACATTAATTACACAGTATTATGTGTATGTATTGTACTTTACATGATCTCACACTATGCACTTTAATTACTTTACCTTGGGGTGTGACTGTACTGTATTGGACACCTGTGTTTAACTGGAAGTTTTCACCACATATCTCACCCTAACACTGGGATTCTGGAACAGCTGCACTAAACTGGTTAACAAATATTAATAACTACATCAGTAAAAAAAATAAAAATGTATATAGAAATGCTTTCCAATGTAAAAGCTGAATGGTCTGTCTGCGTATTCAAACCATGCACCTACTGTACATGAAGCCATAACTCTAACCATTCAGCTAACTTGTCTGTGAGGATTTCAGCTATACATTTTTATATAGCTTTTGTTACGTTTAAGCACTGCAGAGTGACGCAAAGCACCACGCAAACCTGCTCAGCAGTACTTAAATTTGACCTTTTGTAGAAAAATTAAAAGCATCCGCTTTCTATTTTCAGATGTGTGGCACATGTTTTTTGATAAGAGCCACACCATGCAGATACACAAATAAAAAAAATAAATAAAAAAAGTTAAAAGCACATTTAATCATTTAATTTCAGTGCCATACTGCACTTTGACAGAGCAGGGGGTGTGTTATGGACACTGTAACACATCCTCTGTGTGAAATATATATGAACATTTATAAATAATTGTCTGAGGACATTTTACTTTAATGTTATAGTGCCGTATAGCACTTTGACAGTGCAGGGGGTGTGCTACACATCTCCGAGCACTGTAGCACATCCCCTAGGACTGATTCAGTAACCGTGTGCACGGCTGCCCCTCAGTAGCACGCCTTCATGAATATGCAAGGCGTGCTGCTGAGAGGGAGGAGAGGGAGCTGCAGACACGGACACCGTTCACTCCATATAGGACTTACACTGTTCCTAAATGGAATTTAGTAAATCTGGGGGAATATTAATTTTATGAAAGCATAAATAAGCAACTGGACTAGTGTTTCACAGCAGGATTTTTTAATTATTATTTTTAACACCTTTATTGAATTATCACTTGTTAGGGGTCACCACAGCGGAACTCCGGTCCGCTAATGATTGGTAGCAGATTTTTACATGACGAGTTGCTGGCCCTGACGCACAACCTTTGAGGTACGCCCATTCATGCATGTCTTCACACAGAAGGACACAAACAAACATTGAATTATCACTTGACATAGACATACATTCATATACAAGAAAACTAATCATATTAACATGTTCACAGATACAAGTGTCATACATCACATATATTTGTCTGTACGATTATCATTAATCCAGTATTACATAAATTGCTGAATTCCTGCCTTCCCTTAAACCTTACTCCTCCTTCAAAACATTATTATGCATGCTTTCCCATAATTTGCATTTTTATGTAATAGGTTCTATGAAATTTGCTCCTAAAAGATTCCACTTCTAGTTCTTTTATCTCTGTTACAATATTCACTACTACAAATACAGCTGGTTTAGATTATGATTTCTATTTTCTAGTAAATGCATTTTGGCAACCATCAGAATTAAACTTAACAAGACCTTACTATGTCTAGGCAATTCATTTCCTGTATCCTATCTCATGAAAATCATTTCCTTAGTTAAACCCATTTGTTCACGTAATATTTCTGACAGAGTACTTTGTAAGGAATTTTTAAAGTCTGCCAACTCATTACACTCACCAAAACAGTTCTCCATAACACCTCCAATATTTGCTATCCGCTTGAGGAAAAATTATTTGTAGTCTATTTGGGGTATAAAAATACCTAAACAAACACTTCCAAACAAACATCTAAAATCTTGAAGACTTTGTTACATATTTGGGAGCCATATATTTGTCTTCCCTTGTTTTCTTGTGAGTTTCTAATCCAGAATTTTTTCTAACCTCCTCTGATTGATTCCTATAGTTATTGTGCAATATTATATCCCTTTTTAACAGTAACGTCTGTTGTAGATTCAATTAAAAAGGGATATAATATTGCACAATAACTATAGGAATCAATCAGAGGAGCCTTCTTGGCTGCTTCCCATTTTATTACACTTCCCTATCTAGTTATTTGCTCCCAGTACCTTGGTTCCTTTGCCAGTTGCCGCCAGTAAATTCCACACCCCTCTTGCCTATTCTCTGTACCCCTAATTGTAGTCATTCTTATCAGCAGAATTTCCTTTCTCCATTCTCATGTTGGCTTAGTTCTTAGAATACTTTCTTCTACTTTATGGATATAATATTCTGCATGGCTGTTGTTACTTTCCTTAAGGATTTGCATCCAAAATTCCACTCTCTCCTTATTTCTTGAATTTCCCCTTTGCATCCCTTTCCATTTTGAATTATAGCTTTTTGCTTGAATTATGTATATGAGCCTTAACTGTGTAGCTCTAAAATATTTCTTCAGATCAAGTAATCGTAAATCATTAGAGTCTAGAGAATTTTTCCTCAGGTAGACAGCAAGTGTTGGAGGTGTGACGGGGAAGAAAGAGGTAATTGGGAACATATTTTCTAGGTGTGCAGTTGAGTTGGCATACTTTAAGGATTCTCTGCAGGATGCACTGTTGGAGATGCTGAGTGGGCAGACTGGTGTGATGAGGGAGATGATTTTTCAGAGCTATGATACAGAATCAGAATTGCCTGGACATGGTAAGGTTTTGCTGTGTCTAATTATGGTGGCTGCCAAAAAAGCAATTACTAGAAAATGAAAATCAAAATTTAAACCAACTCTATTAGAAGCAGTGAATATAGAAACAGAGATAAAACAACTGGAATTGAGATCTTTAATACATTAACAAACTACACAGGAAAAAAATGGGAATTGTGGGAACAATGCATACAGGTGAGGAATGAAGTTTAAAAGAAGGCAGGAATTAAATGAGCTATGTAATGTTTGACTGAAAATGATTGGGTAGATTATAAGTGATGTATAATGTTTGCAGCTGGGAGTGTGTCAGTATAGTTTGTGATGTAAAATGCTTGCAACTAGGATTGTGTCGGTGTGGTTTGTTTTCATTTATATAAATGTATGATTGCCTATTTCCTAAGTCATGGTTTAATAAAGACGTTTCTTGTTGAAAAAAAGGGGGGGGCAGAAAGTGAATAATTGATGTAATGATGTTTAGATTATAGGATATATAGCAATATATGTAAAGCATAATGTTTATTAATGTTAACGTGCTGATACAGTTTGATTAATTTTATATAAATATAAATTTGCCAGTGTCACAAGTGATAATTCAGTAAAGGTGTTTAAAACGAAAGTAATCCTAAATCACCATGTTCTATTGGAAGGGTCAACTTATCCCACTTGACCCTTGTTGTGTTAACCTCTCAGATAAAATCATTCAAACCTGTATTAATTACTTTCAAACAACTTCTCTGGTTGATAAAAATATGCCTGATCTGCTTATAAAACTAAAGGGACTAAAACACTTTCACTGCTCATATGTTATGATTGATATCCATAAACAAGAGCTTCTTGGTAAATATGCAAAGACTGATGCAGTTCTAGCAGCATATATGCAAATATGAATGAAGTTTATGTGGGTGAATGATGCTGTCATGTTTTAATTCTACTCAATGGCTGTTTAATATGGTCAGTACTATTTTTTCTTCCTCTGTCTCCAGTGCTGCTAATTACTTTCTAACACTGTACTGTATAATTCTGGATTTCATGTTCAGCTTGACTCTCTTCTCACATTTAGACTTCCCATGCTTTCTCTTTATTAGCTCCTCTGCATCGTCATTAACATTCTACAGCTTTTACATCATCTGAGGACTGTGCCTCAAATTCCTTGATTATCTAGGCCATATAGTTGCACTGTCCCTGTAGTCTGTCTCCTACATACTCCTATGTGCTGATCTATGTTTAGCCTCTCATAAAATGAAAGATCCAAATCTCATTGACCTATTTTGTCATTATAGAGCAAATGTCTTTTCAAATACCCATACAAAAGACCTTACTTGTTATCAGCAAACTAAATGACCATACTGGCATGACCATTTCATATCCCAGTGCATCCCCCACATCGGCCATAAACTACCTCTGCATATTAAACTTAGTACCTTTGCTATTTAAAGATTAGCCTGAATATTAATCCACATGGGCATTCACAAATTCTTCTTTGGCCTATCTTGATAGAGGGTATTTTGGTTAGACTAACAACAGTCTTAAAACTAGCTACCTAGTATTTTCCTAGGAACCTATGAAACTACATTTTGAATGGAGGATAATAGAATTTTGAAAGTCTGCTGTGTCTACATTATCCCGGGCTGTACCCTAAAATTTGTGACTAAAATAATTAATTGGTTAACTGACCATTTTAGAGCATAAGTAATTCTAAAGGATGACCTTAATACAAAATAAGAAGTAAACACCAAACCTTTTTCTCATGAGCAGGTCTAACTATATAGTGTAGCTTATATCATCTCACACTACACAAATGTAAACCAGTCCTGGGAGGAAAAAGAGCATGCATAACTACATACGTAACTTTTCCCTAATTAATATTAAAGCTTCTAGGATGTCCTTCGGGACTGTTAATAGTCCGTCACCTACCTTTGCAGTTTAGGCAGAGTGTATCCCTCAGGCACATAATACTTCGGGTCAGAGGTGTGCAGACCTTCAATATGGAACTGTTTAACCATCTGCTTACTAGTGTTGACTGAAACATCCTTGAGTAGTTTAACAGAGATAATGATATGGCACACCATTTTATTGTCATAGCATTGAAGATCATAGATATGGTTTCATTGTCTTATAGCTTTGCGATGAAGCATACACCCATACTGAAGAAAACTACAGAGCTAAAACTAGAGATGCTGAAACATGGTTACTTCTGGAAACTTTACCTGAGTAAAGGATAGCATTAGCTTCCACCCAAGATATATAAGAAGCTTTGGAATGCCTGCAAGAACATCAGAGGGAACAAATGTATATTCTTACAGAGTGCTCAGAACAGCTCTAAGTCTCCTATGAGCTTCTGGAAGGGGATCACCATACTGTTGTCTGCTGGAAAGAAGACCGCTCCATCACCTGTGTTTGATGGTAATAGTTGAATTATGGCAGAAAAGTTTAAAATCATCTTTCAGAATGTGATCCCTTGTTGTTTTATAAATGGTCATTGCACATTCCATAATGTACTCCTTGGAAGAAGTTTTTAAATACAGCAAGTTACAGTCACAAGACCCCTCTCTCATCTGAATGCATCTGCATCTTTAGCTATGGCTAATATAGCCACCTTATAGCTTTTCTTGTATCCAAGGTCTTCAACAAATTGAAGGAAGTGGTAATACTATTTCACTACTAACGTATCACTTGCTTGAATCTATAAAAATATCATGCAGTGGTGTTACTCTGACCACTTGCTAAGGTTACCAAGAGGGTAGTCCATAAACGATTGCTTATTTATATTTATATGGAGGTTTGGACTTTGTAGTTATTATAGTCTGAACTGGTACAATTACTACCTGAATTCTAGGAAACAGTTGACCAAATTAGCAGTTGTAAAATCTGAACTATGGAACGTTTCTTCTGGAGTCCCTCTGGAGTCAGGACTTAAACATTTATTATTCTGTTTTTTTGTTTTTATAAGATCTTTGGGCCCTTGCTACCCAACCACCTAGTGTGTGTCACCATATTACTAATCTGTTTACTCCCCTGGTCTAGTTGGTCATAGCCGTTGCAAGGTGGAGACAAAAGTAAAGTAGTGCTGGGCTACTTTTGTCTACAGTTTGACTTTTTGGATGTTTTCCTGTCATACTCATGTGTTTTGCTAAGAAGCATATTTGATATATGTACAATGGAGTCACACAGATTGTAGTCATACACACATCCTCCCATGATGCCTTAATATCGAGTATAGGCATGCACACTTTCTGCCATGTCATTTTGAATATGGGTATGCACACACTTTCTCCCATACCATGTTATTTTTTTAAAACACCTTTATTAAATTATCTCTTAAGACATACATTAATAGAAAAGTAAACAAACCATGTTTTTCTATTTACATACATTATACATTGCATATGTTTTCTTTCTTTATAACAACTGTCATTCAGTCCAACATTACATAAATTGCTCAATTCCTGCCTTTTCTTAAATCTCACTCTCATACCTCTCAACCTCTTAGAGCATGAAACCTGGACAAAGCCATGAATAAAGATGGGACAAAGGCCAAAAATATAGACAATTTTTAAATATTGCTCTTAAAAACTTAGAAAGTTGCTAGAATAACAGGTTTTCCATTAGCATGAATTTTCTGAAGGGTAGGAATTCTGAAACTCAAATATCTGTCATTATTTTGTAACTTCAATCTTTAATGATTTGCCACTAATTTTCCAGAAAAGCACAATTGTATGAAAAACGGACCAAAAATCTGAGGCAGAAGTCTGGACATTCTGCAAAATCTGTACAGCTGAGAGGTATACTCACTGTTCCTCCTGAACATTATTCTCAATATACTGTTCCAACAAATTCCATTTATTTCTATGTAATTTGCACTTTCTCATTTCTAAAGATGAACTTCTAGTTCTTTTAATTCCTTTACAAATGTCAGTACTTTCAATTCAGCTGCTTTAGATTTTGATTTCTATTTTCATTTAAATACTTTTTGACAGCCAATAGAATTAAACGTTAATAAGGCCTATGTCTAGACAATTCAGATCCTGTGTCCCAGCTCAAACAAATCATTTCCCTAGTTAAAGCGCTTTGCTCCCGCAATATTTATGACAGAATACTGCATATGGAATTTTTTAACTCTGCCAAAAAACATGTTCCAAGTTACCTCTTTCTTCCCCATCACAGCTCCAACATTTGCTGTCTACCCGAGAAAAATTCTGCTTGGGGTATAAAATTACATCTGCAAACACTTCCAAGCAAAAATCCTAAACCTTATGGATTTTGTTTCATACTTGGGAGCCAGGGTACCTGTCAAATCTTCGAACGCTCAAAATTTCAAACGTTACATGGTCGAGACCAAACGTTCGAAATTGAGTTCTCGAAGATAGACTTTCAATGGCCCTGTACAGTACAGATAGGGAGAATTTCCCTTTTCTGCACTGAAGTGTGGTCTCGGAGTTGGTATATTTAAGTAGGGGGGGTGCAGGGGGCTTGCCTAAAGTGTTTTTTTTTTTCTGTGTTTTCTTTTTCTTTTTCTTTTTTTTTTTATGTTCAAACATCCAAATGTCGAACATTTGTCTTGACCATGTAGTGTTTGACATTTTGGATGTTCGAACATTTAACATAGACCCAAGAGCCATACATATTTTCTTCCATTGTTGCATTGTAAATTGCTTTTTCAGTCTCTCTTCCTAATCAGTATTATACAATAAGACATTTGTTACCAAAGCTATTTCTTAAAAAAGTTGTGTGTTACAGCTGTATAATAATGACAATGAAGATACAGGCATGCCAACACCATAGCAACTTACAATAAAAAGCCTTAAATATTGGATATGGAGAATCAACTAACTCCACTAGATGCTTGACATTCCAGAGTTGGGTATTTATGTACAGACTAAGAGACAGAATAACACTGAATGAAGAACCAAAATAATTTATTTTTACAGAGGTTCTAGAGTTCTCAGTAAAACAGGCAACTGTTAGGGGGGAGATTCTACTTTGGGAGTGACTCGTAGAAGTGGTTGTAAGCCAGCTCCTGAGGGATGTGCTCTTAGGAACACAGGAACAATACTAGGCAGGTGATCACAGGAACCAATGAGGCCTAACCATATATACCTTTAAGAAGACACACTTAAAAGTTATTGGTGTACCTACCCTCAAGATGGCATGAAAAGAAGAAGAAGAGGAGCAACTGTAGAGTGCTAAAGAGGAAATAAGGGAGTACATGGATAAAATGCATGAGTTCATAAAGATTGCTGTTAAGTAACTAAGTTTTACCGACTAAGTTAGGATTTTATGAATTGGATAGTAGAAGCATTTGCATTCCCTGATACAATAACAAAGTTGATTGGGAGTATATATAACAATGCCAGAGCACAAATATTTCAAGAGCAATGACTTAGGCAAGAGAAAGCAGAAAGGGCTGTCACCAAACTTAGGGAGCTTATGAGAAGATAAACAATCAGAGATCCTAGATTCTGAGATTTAAAAAAAGTTCAGTTACAGGCTTGCTGTTCTTGAACTGTTTGTAAGTTTCTGTGAGGCCATTTTTTGCTTGGGCTAAAGGAAAGTCTCTCTGTTGATCAGTGGCATTGAAAAACATTGAGCAGCCTGCCTGCCCCTGTGGGAGTGGTTACTGACTTGAAACTGTAGTTTTATTGGCCATTTTGGGTCAATTCCAAAACTCCTTCATCTTCCTCTCTTAAAACCTGGTTGCCTTGTGGTTTTGGCATCTTTTCAGGCTTGTTGGCTGTTGGTGAAGCACCCACCAAAAGGAGAAAATGCTGAGAGAAGAAAGGAGCCACTTTTGAGACTTTAAGTATTTTTCCTCTATTTATTTGCTAAGTTTTTCTGCATAGCCGTCTATTTTGAGCATTTTCTGGCTTGTTAAATTTGATTTCTGCATTAGTAACTGTATTTAGAGCACAACCTAGAGCTGTTTACTGAATCTCCTGTTTGCACTTATTTTTAAAATCGTTTTTTTCTCAAAACTTGCATTTTATCTGTCTTTGGCCTAGCACTCTTGTGTGGGGTCATTTACTGCACTGTTATAACTTGTTGATACTTGTTAACCTCTGCTATCTCTGAAAAACAAAAAAAAAAATCTTGCTTTTTCCCACTTTTCTGAGATTTAAAAAAGTTCAGTTACAGGCTTGCTGTTCTTGAACTGTTTGTAAGTTTCTGTGAGGCCATTTTTTGCTTGGGCTAAAGGAAAGTCTCTCTGTTGATCAGTGGCAGTGACAAACATTGAGCAGCCTGCCTGCCCCTGTGGGAGTGGTTACTGACTTGAAACTGTAGTTTTATTGCCCATTTTGGGTCAATTCCAAAACTCCTTCATCTTCCTTTCTTAAAACCCTCTTTTGCACGGTTTTGCACGTTTTTGAGCATAGCGCAACAACGGGCAGCGCCTAATTGGGTTTAAACTATTCCTGGCTCCACAAAGTCTGCTCTTCACTTTTTCCTTAGAACTGCTCTATCTCTCAATTTAAACACCATATTCTCATTCTAAGGCCCTTCACTGGTCCAATTAAGTAATCCTACAAGTTAGCACTATTAAACCATAAGCACTACTTACTCTTATACTCTCTATGATTACCCTGTCCTCTATTGGTCTGTCTTAAATTCAGTTTCCCCTATTACTCTAGCATGTCCAAAGGTCAGTCAATGGTTTCCTCTCCAGTCCAGCTGGTGAATCTGGGAATTTTGAGGCAATGTTACAACTGTCTCATGTACACGGACAACCCTCTCCTCCTCCAAACAGGTTCAAATATATGTGAGAGATGCAACTATTTAGCCAAACTGGAGGCTGAGCTCTCTCATCTCAAAACTGGTGTAACCAGTCAGGAGGAGAAGGTAACCTCACACAACACAATTCCAGTATCACATAGTCCCACCACATCAGCGAACCAAACACATAAATACACAAAAACATACTCGGAGGCTCTAAATAAAAATCTACCTAAGCAACAGAGACCTCCAAAGTAGACATCCAAGCAAACGCTACCTCAAAACAAAACACACACAACACATAACCCACAAAGTCAGTGTGCCAAGCAGCCACAGCCCTTAAGGCTGAATAACACACCTGATACTCTTGTTATAGGTGACTCTATTGTCAGACACACTGACGTCCCGCTCACCAGGCTGAATAAAGAGAAGGTCGTGGTGAGCTGCCTGTCAGGTGCTAGGATCCGACACATAACACAAGCACTCAGGTCACTCCAAAGCAAATACAAATATGACTCAGTCATTGTACATGCTGGTGTGAATGACCTGAGACGTACCTCCCTGGACTACATGAAAAGAGACATAGAGGAGCTCTCTGATCATGTAGCCCAGGCTGGTATGACCCTGACCTTGAGCAGCATCTTACCCTCACCTAGAATGATGCCACAGTACAAAGACAAAATGATTGATTTTAACAAATGGCTAAAATTTTGGTGTCATTCAAAGGGGATCCAGTGTCTGTCAGCCTGGGATGACATGCTCGACAAGCCATGTTGCTTCGCTAGGGACGGCATGCACCTGTCACCACTGGGCTTTCGGATATTGGCAAAGGCTCTTGCCACCCCCATAGTGCCTTTTTTAGGCAAGGCTCAAAAGTCAAACCCACCCCCATAGACAGCACAAGGAACAAGAAACTAAGGGTAATGCTGCTAAATGCCAGGTCTTAACCTCAAGATGCATGCACTCGAAGCTCTCCTCAGTATGGAGAACATCGATATCTGTGCAGTGACAGAAACCTGGTTCAAGGCTCCAGAGAGCACCCCAGCACTACCAGGCTATACCTCATCTCATGCTTTTTGGCCCCAATACCCGGACCGAACCACAAAAGGAGCTTACTGTACGTATTTCCTTGTTTCACTTGTAAGAAAGTTACTGTTTGTCGTTTTTGCATTTAGGTTACCTGTAACACATTGCATTTAAGTTACCTGGCACTTGCTCACTAAAGCAATTATATAAGTCAGCTCTAAAAAAAATTAAAAGCACTACACCCTCACAAACTCCCCTTGAGTACCTTGTTCCCCATTGGCCCTTTTTTCAATTATAAAGGAATTCCCAATACTATTCTAGCATGTCCAAAGGTCAGTTGTCAATCTCCTCTCCGGTCCAGCAGGTGAATCTGGGAATCTTGAGGCAATGTTACAACTGCCTCATGTACACAGACAACCCTCTCCTCCTCCCAACAAATTCCAACACATGTGAGAGATGCAACCATATAGCCAAACTGGAGGCTAAGCTCTCTCAACTCAGTACTGGCGTAACCAGTCAGGAGGAGAAGGAAACCACACTCACTACAATTCCAGTCTCACATAGACCTACCACGACAACAAACCAAACACATAAACACACAAAAACATACTCGGAGGCTCTAAATAAAAATCTGTCTAAGCAGCAGAGACCTCCAAAGCAGACACCTAAGCAACCGCTACCCCAAAACAAAACACGTGCAAAACATAACTCACAAAGCCAGTGTGCCAAACAGTCACAGCCCTTAAGGCTAAACAACACACCTGATATACTTGTAATAGGTGACTCTATCATCAGGCACACTGACGTCCCGCTCACCAGGCTGAACAAGGAGAGGGTCACGGTGAGCTGCCTGTCGGGCGCTAGGATCCGCCACATAACACAAGCACTCAGGTCACTCCAAGGCAAGTACAAATATGACTCAGTCATTGTCCATGCTGGTGTGAATGACCTGAGACGTACCTCCCTGGACTACATGAAAAGAGACATAGAGGAGCTCTCTGAGCATGTAGCCCAGGCCGGTATGACCCTGACCTTGAGTAGCATCTTACCCTCACCAAGAATGATGCCACAATATGAAGACAAGATGATCAATTTCAACAATTGGCTTAAGTGTTGGTGTCATTCAAAGGGGATCCAATGCCTGTCAGCCTGGGATGACATGCTCAACAAGCCACGATGCTTCGCTAGGGATGGCTTGCACCTGTCACCCTGGGCTTTCGGATATTGGCAAAGGCTCTTGCCACCCCCATAGTGCCTTTTTAGGCAAGGCTCAAA
The DNA here is from genome assembly GCF_019279795.1 of Protopterus annectens. NCBI lineage: Eukaryota > Metazoa > Chordata > Ceratodontiformes > Protopteridae > Protopterus > Protopterus annectens. Next base: position 1,194,473,384 of record NC_056727.1, read on the forward strand.
AGACAAACCCACCTCCATAGGTATCACAAGGGATAAGAAACTAAGAGTAATGCTACTCAACGCCAGAAGTCTAAACCTCAAGATGCATGCACTCGAAACTCTCCTTAGCATGGAGAACATCGATATCTGTGCAGTAACAGAAACCTGGTTCAAGGCTCCGAGAGCACCCCAGCACTACCAGGTTATACCTCATACCATGCTTTTCGCCCCAAAACTTGGACCGAACCACAAAAGGAGGGGGAGTATCAATATTCGTCAAAGATACCCACACCTCCAGGTTGGTGGCACAGCACGAAGCATCAGAGACTATCCATGTGCAACTAACTGTGGGTAAAACTGCCTTCCAGTTTATAGCCTGCTACAGACCACCCTCCCAAACACAGGAGCCCCACTTGGCCTTCCTGAGAATACTGGAAAATATGAAGGTCTCTCCAAACACCATTATATTGGGCGACTTTAACTACCCAAACATAGACTGGGAGCATTACTCTAGCTCCAACACCCTAGCCCAAAGGTTCCTAGAATTTATAAACTCAAATGCTATGGAACAACTTGTTACCACTCCCATAAGAGGGGAAAACATACTGGACCTGATCATCACCAACATGGGGACACTATGCTCCAGACCAGAAGTGTATCCCTCACTGGTAAGATCAGACCATAAACTAATCTCATTGGATATTCACATCCCGACCCCACCCCCTGCCCAGAAAACCACAGTGAAAAACTTCTCTAAAGCAAATTTCACACGCCTCAAAACCGAGGCGAAATCCTTCAAAGCCCCCGGGCCTGTGGAAAATACGGCCCAGACCGCAGAATCCTTTATAAACGCATTCTTTGAACACCTTCAGGAATGCATGGATCATGCAATCCCAAATAAAACCAAGACCCAATCCTCCAAAGGCAGATGTCCTGTCTGGTGGACCCCAGCCATAAACAAACTATACAATAGAAGGAGGAAGCTACTACATGATAGAGCAAAATCCCAAAAGGGAAGGCATCTCTGATCAGTATTAGCAAAAACTACGGGCACTCATAAAATCGTCTAAGGCCAGCTTGAAAGAAAAATTGCACAGGACACTAAGGATAATCACAAGGCTTTTTAGTTATGTTAGGAACCTGGGTGGGAATTCCCAGATATGCTCAGAATTAGTCCAAAATGACAAAAAATACACCGAGCCCACAGACATTGCCAACATCCTAGCTGACAGGTTCAGTGCAAACTTCTCCCCTCTCCCCACCAAAAGGGCAAATATGTATCCCAACAGAGTGCTGCCCCCCTGACATCTCAGATGCTCAGGTAAGAGCCGCCGTCTCCTAAGCAAAAACACAGCATCAATGGGACCAGATGGTGTCCCGGCTGCGCCTACATGAACTCCAAGAAGAGCTAAACCCAAACATAAAACTACTGTTCAATCTTAGCCTTACTACAGGATATGTACCCAAAGAGTGGCGTACAGCAACAGTGGTCCCTCTCCACAAAGGTGGTGCCTCAACGGATCCTGGAAACTATCGCCCCATAAGCCTGACTAGCTTGGTCTGCAAAGCTATGGAAAGGATCATCATGGACCTCATAAATAAAGATATTGGGGACCTACAGACACTGGATCCTACCCAGTTTGGCTTTGTTAAGGGCAGATCCTGCCTCTTAAACCTGGTCGATTTCTTTGAAACAGTCACCAAGGCCATTGACGAGGGGAAGGTGGTCCACACAGCCTACCTGGACCTCGCAAAAGCCTTCGATACAATACCCCACTCGGGCATTATAGATAAGCTCACCAGCTTAAATATAAACCCCTATGTCAGTAGATGGGTTGCAAACTGGCTCAAGGACAGAACCCACATGGTTAGAATTGCTGGAGCCATGTCAGACTCCAAACCAGTTACAAGTGGCGTCCCACAAGGCTCAGTCCTTTGACCTCTCTTGTTCGGTATATATTTCTCGGTGGTACAGGCCAACACAGAAGGACTGTGGCTGACCAAGTTCGCAGATGACTGCAAACTGGGTGCCATAATCAACTCACCAGCCGACACAAGCATCCTCCAAAAAGGCCTCATAGAAACAGACAACTGGTGCCAGAGCCATGGCCTCAAGCTAAATGCCAAAAAGTGTATAGTCATCCCCTTTGGCAAAAACAAAGTGCCCACAAATTACCACATAGGTGGTAATCCATTAAGTACAGAAGAAGTCATTAGGGACCTGGGGACCCAAGTTGATAGCAATCTCTCATTTGACAACCACGTGGCCAAAGTGGTTAGAAAAACATTTTATATAGCCCACCTAATCATGAAGGGATTCACATCTAGATCAGGGGAGGTCATCGTGCCTCTTTACTCATCCCTCATCAGGCCCATAATTGAGTGCAATGCCCCTTTTGGGATGTACCTTACCAGACACCTGCAGCAACTGGAAAGACCCCAAAAGTACCTCACCAAGAGGATCAAAGGGCTCAAACAGATGCCATATGCTGCCCGGTTAAAGAAACTCCAGCTCTACTCAGTGGCATACCGCCTGCTCAGAGGCGATCTGTGCCTGACGTATAAAGCCATGTCCAACCCAGAATTAATGGACATGCTGCACCTCAGAAAATCCAACTCCCATCGAGCTACGTGCTCGAGAGACTTGAACCTCAGCACTGAAATAAATAGGACATGCTGGAGGGACAGATTCATAACCCAGAGGCTCCCTTCACTCTGGAATAAAATCCCATTCCAGGTTAGGCAGAGTCCCACATTGACTCTCTTCAAGAGGAATCTTGATGAGTGGATGGGAGATCATAGGTTTACCCCAGCTATCACTTCTGTGTCACTGTTAGACAGAGGCACAGTATACTAACCTCAAAAAACGCATAGCAAAATTAATTTAAAATGGATGGCAAAAGCCAAACACACTCTGGCTAGGCTTATAAATGCCCTAGGGCAGATAGCCTAGTATGAACCTATGAACCTATTTATCAAGGATATCCACACCTCCAGGTTAGTGGCATTGCACGAAGTATCGCAGACCATCCATGTGCAACTAACAGTGGGCAAGACTGCTTTTCAGTTTATAGCATCCTACAGACCACCCTCTCAAAGTCAGGAATCCCATTCGGCTTTCCTGAAAACATTGGAGAACATGAAGATCTCTCCGAACACCATTATATTGGGCGACTTCAACTACCCAAACATTGACTGGGAGCAGTACTCAAGCCCCAGCACCTTAGCCCAAAGATTCCTGGAAATTATAAACTCAAATGCTATGGAACAACTAGTCACCACTCCCACAAGAGGGGACAACATACTAGACCTGATCATTACCAAGGGGGGGGACTCTATGCTCCACACCAGAAGTATATCCCTCATTGGTAAGATCAGACCATAAATTAATTTCACTGGATGTCCACATCCCGACCCCACCCCCAGCCCAGAAAACCACAGTGAAAAACTTCTCAAAAGCGAACTTCTCGCTTCTCAAAACCAAAGTGGAATCCTTCAAGGCCCCAGGGCCAGTGGAAACTATAGCCCAAACTGCAGAATCCTATATAAATGCATTCTACGGACATCTCCAGGAATGCATGGATCATGCTATCCCAAACAAAACCAAGACTCAATCATCCAAAGGCAGGCATCCAGTCTGGTGGACCCCTGCCATAAATAAACTGTACAACAGAAGGAGGAAGCTACTACATGATAGAGCAAAATCCTTAATAGGGAAGGCATCTCTGATCAGTACTAGCAAAAAATTACGATCCCTCATAAAATCCTCCAAGGCCGGCTTCGAGAGGAAAAATTGCACAGGGCACCAAAGACAATCATAAGGCTTTTTTCAGTTATGTTAGAAACCTGGGATGCAACTCCCAGACTTGTTCTGAGTTGATTCTAAACAACAAAAAATACACTGAACCCACAGACATCGCCAATATCCTGGCAGACAGGTTCAGTGCACCCCCTCCCCCCCAAAAGAGCAAGTATCTATCCCGGCAGAGGGCTGTCTCCCAAACATCTCAGATGCTCAGGTGAAGGCTGCCTTCTCCAAAGCAAAAAACACTGCTTCCATGGGACCAGATGGCGTCCCAGGTTGCGTCCTACATGAACTACAAGAGGAACTAATCCCTCAAATAAAACAGCTATACAATCTCAGCCTCACTACAGGATATGTGACCACAGAATGGCGTACAGCAACAGTGGTCCCACTCCACAAAGGTGGAGCCTCTACGGACCCTGGAAACTATCGCCCCATAAGCCTGACTAGCTTAGTCTGCAAGGCTATGGAGAGGATCATCATGGAACTCATAAACAAAGACATTGGGGACCTACAGACACTAGATCCTACCCAGTTCGGCTTTGTCAAGGGCAGATCCTGCCTTTTGAACCTGGTTGACTTCTTTGAAACAGTCACCAAAGCCATAGATGAAGGGAAGGTAGTCCACACAGCCTATCTGGACCTTGCAAAGGCTTTTGACACAATACCCCACTCAGGCATCATAGATAAGCTATCCAGCTTAAATATAAACCCCTATGTCACAAGATGGGTCGCAAACTGGCTCAAAGACAGAACCCACAGAGTGAGAGTTGCTGGAGCCATGTCAGACTCGAAACCGGTCACAAGTGGCGTCCCACAGGGTTCTGTCCTGGGACCACTCTTGTTCGGTATATACATTTCTGAGGTACAGGCAAACATGGGAGGACTATGGCTCACCAAGTTCGCAGACGATTGCAAACTGGGCGCCATAATCAACTCTCCAGCTGACACAAACATCCTTCAAAAAGGTCTCACAGAGACAGATAACTGGTGCCAGCACCATGGTTTAAAGCTAAATGCCAAAAAATGTATAGTCATACCCTTTGGCAAAAACAATGTGCCCACAAATTACCACATAGGCGGAAACCCATTAAGTACAGAGAAAGTTATTAGAGACCTGGGGACCCAAGTTGATAGCAATCTCTCCTTTGAAAACCACATTGCCAAAGTGGTTAGAAAGACCTTCTACATAGCCCACCTCATCACAAAGGGTTTCACATCTAGATCAAGAGAGGTAATCGTGCCCCTTTATTCATCCCTCATCAGGCCCATCATAGAATACAATGCCCCTTTTGGGGTGTACCTTACCCGACACCTGCAGCAATTAGAAAGACCCCAAAAGTATCTCACCAAGAGGATCAAGGGTCTCAAACAGATGCCATATGCTGCTTGGGTAAAAAAACTCCAGCTCTACTCAGTTGCATACCGCCTACTTCAAGGCGATCTATGCCTGACATACAAAGCTATGTCAAATCCAGAATTAATGGACATGCTCCACCTCAGTAAATCTAAATCCCTTAGAGCCACACGCTCGAGGGACTTAAACCTCAGCACAGAAATAAATAGAACTTGCTGGAGGGACAGGTTCATAACCCAGAGGCTCCCTTCACTCTGGAATAGAATTCCAGTTCATGTGAGGCAGAGCACCTCACTGAATCTCTTCAAGAAAAATCTTGATAAGTGGATGGGGGGGGTTGTAGGTTTGTCCCAGGGATTACTCCCGTGTCACTATTAGACAGAGGCACAGTAAACTAAACCTTAAAAAGGGCACAGTATACTCAAATCAAGGGGTGGCGTAAGCCATACAGAATCGGGCTAGGCTTATAATTGCCCCAGGGCAGATAGCCTAGTATGAACCTATGAACCTATACAGGTTGTTGTTTGTCTTTCGGCTTTTCCCGGTTAGGGGTCACCACAGCAGAACTCCGGTCTGCTAATGACTGGCAGTAGATTTTCACAAACGCCGAGGTGCCAGCTCAATGTTCAACCTTCAACGAAGGCACGCCCATTTACGCATGTCTTTTGAACGCCCACCCAAACGTGGGGAGCACATGCAGACTCCACACAGAAGACACTCCCCGCACTCCAGCCAAGAATCGAACGGGAGAACCTCTTGCTATATTTCGGAAAGTTTATGAAAATTTGTATAAATTAGAAGAATGTGGAAACCAAGAAAGAACACAAATAGAAATATTTATGGAAGACTTATTTAAGCCAAGGTTAGACAAAGATCAGGCTCAACAAATAATACTTAAAATAGGAGGAGATGAGATAAAAGCTGTGATGTATAATCAATCTGCAATGAAATCTCCAGGAACAGTTGCTTTGGAAGTTAGGAGGGAAGAAAGTGAAGATTTTTACTAGTATTTTAAAAGGAGGGGAAGCGCCATTATCTTGGAAGAAAGCGGTCATGGCTGCATTACCCACAGAGGGTAAAGACTTGTCAGATCCAGCTTCATATAGATCTATTTCAATTTTAAACCATGATTGTAAAGTGTTATCTCTACACTAGCTAAAAGAATGGCAAAGCTGTTTCCAAAAATTATAGATATGGATAACTGTGATTTTGATGCTGCAGAGGCAAACATTTGATAACAGTTACAGAACAATGATGATCCAGATAGAAGCAGAATGCAAGAAAATACCACTGCCATTAGCAGGTCTTGATGCAGTGAAAGCATTTGACAGAGTGAGCTGGGATTTTATGTGTAGGGCAATAGAAGCATTTGCATTCCCTGATATAATAATAAGGTTAATCAGGAGGCTATATGAAGGCATCAGAGGCAAAAATTAAAGGGTGAGGGTTCCTATCTAGTAAGTTGTGTTTGAACAGAGGCACCAGACACGGTCCTGTTTTACCTTTATTATTTGTGTTTTATGTAGAAATTCAAGGATATAACTGACATGGTATTCAAGAAAATTTGTCTTTATTTGCAGATGACATTATTTTGTACCTGACAGAAGCAGAAAAGGACATCTCAGTGTTGTGGAGCATTCTGAGACAGTTCCAAGTTTTTTCAGGATATAAAATTAATGAAGATAAAACAAAGGCTATAGCTGTAAACTATGTATCCACACATGAATTAGTTCAGCAATATACATATTTATAGGGACATGATAAAATAAAGTATTTAGGAATATGGGTTAAAAAGGATTCTGTTCTGGCAGCTAAGGATGTGTGGTATGAGATTAAACAAAAGATAATACAAAAACTGAGAAACAGGAAGCTCTTGTCTATGGATATTGATAGCAAGATACAAGTTGTACATTTTTCTAGTCCCTTTAGTTTTATACACAGGTCAGGCATATTTTTATCACCCAAAGAAGAAGTTGTGGATAGCAATTAATAAAGAATTGAAAGATTTCATCTGGAGGGGAAGAAGGCAAAAGTCAAGTGGGATAAGTTGATCCTTCCAATAGAAAAAGATAAATTAAGATTACCTGATTTGAAGGTATATTTTAGAGATATTCAGTTAAGGCTCTTATACATAACACAAGCAGAACACTATAATTCAAAGACTAAATGGATGATAATGAAGTAGGGTGATAATTCAAGAAACAAGGAAAAAGTGGGATTTTGGATGCAGATCTTTAAGAAGAATAGCAACAGTCATACAGAATATTATATTCATAAACTAGCAGAAAGTATACTAAGACCTAAGCCAACATGGGGATGGAAAAATTAAATTTTGCCAATAGGGATGACTGCAATTAGGGGTACAGAAAATAGGCAAGAGGGGTCTGGAATTTACTGGAGGAAGCTGGCAAAGGAACCAAGGTATTGGGAACAAATAATTAGAGAGGGAAAGGTAATAGGATGGCAACAAGTCAAGAAGACAGGCTAGAGATAGTCTTCCCTATCAGAGATTGACAGAGTATAGGCAAACAGAAAGGGACAGAGGAATCCTAACTGAAGAACCAGCACTTTTTAAGTTTGTAGATGAATTTAGAATGGGTGATGCTGTTAAAAAAGGGGTAACTGGTATGGCATATAAAATATTGCATGATTACAATAGGAATCAATCAAAGAAGGACAGAAAAGATAGGGAAGTAAGATTAGATAAGTAATTTACAAAGAAGTAATGGGAGGACATATATATATCTCCCAAATATGCAACAAAATCTAGAAGATTTAGGATTTTTGCCTAGACGTGTTTTCATAGATACTTTTATACCCCTAGCAGACTCCAAAGATTTTTTTTCCTCAGGTAGATGGCAAATGCTGGAGGTGTAATGGGGAAGAAAGAGATACCAGGGAGCATATGATTTGGCAGACTAAAAATTCCCTACAGAATACTCTGTTAGGAATACTGGGCAAACAAATGAGTGTAACTAAGGAAACTATTTTTTGAGCTGGAATACAGAATCTGAATTGTCTAGACACAGTAAGGCCTTGTTATGTTTAATTCTGGTGGCTGTCAAAAAAGCAATTGCTAGAAAATAGAAATCAAAGTTTAAACCAACCATACTTGAATAAGTGAATACTGTAACAGAAAACAGAACAGGAAGTAGGAGTAAATTACATAGAAAATGGAAATTGTGAGAGCAATGCATGCAGAAAAATGTTTTGAGGAGGAATGAGGTTTAAGAGAAGGCAATAATCAAACAATTTATGTAATGTTGATTTGATAATATTGTACAGAACAACAAATGTGATGTATAATGTTTGTAACTGTGAACTCATTAATATGGTTTGATTGCTTTATATAAATGCAAGTTTGACTATTTCACAAGTAATAATTCCATTAGGTTATTGAAAAAATGTATGTTCAGTGTATACTCTTTAGTGATGTGTTGAGAGATTCAGGGAAAGGGTGACTTAGGGTGGTCATCTCTGTGGTAAAATATGCACTGAATGTTTTTGCCAGTATGTTTACAATGTCTGTTAGGTCAAAGTAAGTGATGTAATTTTGAATAAGTTCAGAGCAATTTTGGATGCTATTTCTTAGTTTCCTAACATAGCTAAAGAAAGATTTTTAATTTATGTTGGCTTCAGACCCTAATCTATGTTCATGGCCTGCTTTAATAGACTTAAACTTATTTTTCAAGTTTTTAGTAATATTTCTTACATTATCTTTGATATGAGGGTTTTTTTTATCTGCTGTGTCCTTTAAGGCTTTTTTATTCTTTTATTGCAAGGTGTATTTATGTTGGTGTACTCCAAGGGTGGTTTGTTTTTGAATTTCTCATCCTGGTTGGGACTGCTAGTTCTACATATTTATCTAGGTAGACATAGAATTCCTCTGTGAAGCTACCTGTTATAGCAGTGGAGTTTTTGCTGTTATAACTGAATTTCAAAACTTCATCATAGAGTCTGATGAGGTTACTATGTTTGAAGTCTTTGAATTCATAGATAGTGGTTTTAAGGGGGTTAGAGATTTTGGAAGTAAAAGTTACTAGTTTACAATCCAACTTAACCAGGGAATAGCACATGAAGAAGGTGTATTTGTAAGGACCAGGTCTACAATATTATGTCCTCTAGTGGGTTCATTAACAATCTGGTCCAAGGAGTTTTCGAACTTTGGAGATCTATGTGTATGATTTTGCTGTGCTGCATTCATTGTACAACCATAAGCTTGTTATTATAGTACTGAAAAGCATCTGAGACTGTAACAGGTGGACTTGCTCACCTCAGACTGTTGTTGTACTGCCAGATGTACAGTTAAATAGTCTTTTATGCATCACAGGGTTGAGCAAAGGTTCAAAAGCATGTGTATTACGTGTCTGAGTTACCCAAAGGGACTTGTACTTTATAGTAATTTAACTTGTTGCATGTATTTTGTTTTCTGTGACACTCCGTTTGTTCGATGCAACTTGTCAAGTATATTACAGTTCATAGGGTAGCATTCCTACAATAGGGGGTTAGGACAGGCTCAGGAGGATAGCTCCCCTGTTGTAGAAGAAAGCAGCAATCCACAAAAAACACAAAAACTGACTGGCCAAAAAGAAGAGCAATAAAAATCATAGAGAGGACTGTTGAGAATAAGGAAGAAATTATGTATGATTACTATTATGAAAGAAGCCCAGAATTTCCAGATAGAAGATATTCAAAAAGATTGAGAGAAATTAGAAGAAAGAAAAATACTTTCACAAGAAAAACTGTCAAAATCTTCAAATGCAAATTTGTGTTCATTAATACAACAGATCCATGAAAAATATTATATAAACTATAATGCCCACCACTGCTACCAATATGTGATGGCCACCACTGCTACCAATATGTGATGTCCCAACACTGGGCCATTAATCAAAGAGCCTGAATTCTCACCACTGACACTGGAGACATATGTGCACTTGGAATACAACTGGATACACTCAGTATTTCCAGATGCAGACCTCTCTGCATCAAGCACAGTTTCTTTTAAGAAGACATAGGGAACACACTCAGCCTGGGCTCCCGATTTCCACTATATCTGTCTCCCTCCAGGTCCCCAATAAGACTACTCACTGGTACAGCTGTAGGGTAGTCCTCAGCCGAGTGTCCAAGCCAAGTCCTCCAGCACCCTCTCTGTAAAGCCAGTGCTTTGTGTCCCTGCCCCAAATAGCTGACACACAGATACACACACACACACACACACACACACACACACACACACACACACACACACACACACACACACACTGTGAGATTTAATTTTACACACACACACACACACACACACACACACACACACACACACACACACACACACACACCTGGGAAAGGTGGGTACAGATTTAACTGCTGTTCCTCCTTCTGAGAAGGGTATAAGGTAGCTATTACCACCACTAGACTCTCCACAATCAGCTGCTTTAAGGCTGTTAACAAAAGGTGTCCAATTATACTGTGTAATATTAATACTAATACAAATGGTAGTAGCTGACCAAGATGGCTAGGCCTCCTGGAGTGGCCCACACAGTATCACTAAATAAATCTAAGTACTCTCAAAGGTTAAATACTTTCTACAAGGACCAGCCACAGTAAACATTTTAAATATATTTAATAACAAATAATAAAAGAACATGAAAATACTGAATATATATTTACAGTAAACCACAGAGTACAAATCACAGGAGATACTGAAAACAACACTAATGGACAGGTTCAGAAAATGAAGAAAATCAATATCTAAACCAAGCTTTACTGTATTCCTGAATAATCTACAAGAATTAGTGTTCACTAGTTAAGTTACTTACTACTGCGAAGCTAGCTGCTGTGGGTGAGGGTCTTTCCAATCAGGTTTCCCAAAGCAGAATATTCAATACTCTGAGATTTCTCTTTGCAATATCTAAAATATAATTTCCAAGAGGGTTGGCAGAATGATCTCATCTGGTCACCTGACTCTAGGTTCTCACAGTATTCCCCTTTGGAGCTAAGACAGGAATTTTGCATAGATGGCTATAATACACATCTAAATGTTTATGGCAGTGCCTGGGAATTCCCCTCTTTTTACTGGGCTAATGAACAAAGGCTTTTTCCCAGACCTAGCATCTCTGGTCCTATTCAGCACTGTGGGGTACCTTTTAATGGTTTAACAGCTCATTTACATTTCCCTTAATTTTCTTAGTAAGTTAGCTCGTTAACCTCTGCTGTACCAGTATCCTCTATTAAAACATATACATTTAATTCAGTTACAATAAACATACAAATTTATTTTCATTCCAGCAGGGTGCACTGTTGATACATTTTAACATAAGCAAGCCTCACAAATACATTTTCAGCACAGGCATCAGTACAAATCAGGTTGATATACAAATGACATACAGTTTTAATACATTTGTAATACAAGCATCTTGTATAAATCAGTTTGATATTCAAAGGACATATCATTCTTTACAAAACTCCATCTGGCTATGCTGACACTTTCCCTTGTCATCACATATGCTTAGAAACTTTGGGCCACTTGGAAAAACAAAAGTGACCGAGGAAGTATGAAAATGTAAAGAACAAAACCTAGAAAATTTTTAAAGATGTAAAAAAGAAATATGGGCATGGGAAAGAAACAGAGATCTGATATGGTGCAATATCTATGCAAAAGAGAAAGCCAAACTAATCAATACAAAAAGTGGCTCCAAAGGTACTTGAAGAGAAATACAGGCAAAGGCACCCAAATTTGGAAAATTTCACAATACAAAAAAATAGGATCACAATGGGGCAACATAGAATAGAAGATTAGTAAAGTAGAAATTAAACAAATAGAAGCTGAAGTTTTGGAATACTTATGAAGTAAAAGATTTATTGTAGAAAGTCTAACACAGGTTATGTCACAGTATGATGGAACAATAAGTCCTAAAAGCAGGAAAACCAGGAGGAGCAGGAGATATCTGAAGAAGAATTATGGACATGGGAAAGAAACGAGATTTATTATGGTGTAATATTTATGCAAAGGAGAAAACAAAACTAATCAATACAAAAAAAGCAGCACCGAAGATATTTGAAGAGAAATACAGGCAAAGTCATCCAGATATGGAAAATTTTACAATACAGAAAATAAGAAAACAAAGGTTGAATGTAGAAAATAGGATTAGTAATGTAGAAGTTAAAGAAATAGAGACTGAAGTTATGGATTGCCTGCACAGTGAGGAACATAGTGTAAAAATTCCAGTTCTAGTAACGTCACAGCATGACAGAACAATGAGTCCCCAAATTAAGAAGAAAAAGGTGGAATGGAAAGCATCTGATGATGACACATGAAGCTACTCTGGAGCCTTCAGTAGGAAACCAATACAAAAGTTCAGTTAGAGTCCGCACAGCAAGGGAAGGAGCACGAAAGAGTGGCAACTCTTTCATAGTATTGTGGAGTGATGGGACAGTGAGTTCCCATATGAAAGGGTAATGGATGATGGTAATGGATGAAGCTGAAGAGATTATGACACAGGAAGATGTTCTGGAACTTTCTGTACAATGTCTGCAGGAAAAGAACAAAGAATGTGCCCTCTGTTTTGAAGAAAATGATCTAAGGGAAGAGTTGCTTGATTTAATACAGATGGATAGACATATTAAGATTGATGAAAGCAATAGAAAGTCAATAAGACCCAAAATGTTAGTAGTCTGATAAAACAAAATGAACACTATAATCAAGAATATTAACAGACATTCATGAGATATAACAGAAGTAAATAGATATATTACTATGCAGCTAAATGAATAGCAGATAAAGTCTTAACACAAAAACAAAGGGCAGTAAGGAACAGGAAGGAAAAAAGTAAATGCCACTATAGAAGTATTGAATAGAGAAAATTATAACACAATTAAGACAAGAAGTGCCATTGTTAGAAGAGTATAGAAGAGGGAATAGATCAACAAAAATACTTAGAAAGATAGATGTGATAAAAGTAATGTGCAGTATCAGAACAGACCAGGATCTATGGTTCACTATTGCAAATAATAAACTAAAGATATCAGCATAGGCTGGAAGATATACAGATAATGTAAAGGAAAAATACACATTAAGTAATTCATTGATGACCCAAAAAAGTTTTATAAAGAATTGGTAAACAAAACAAAAAAAAGACAGAAACACCACTTAAAAAAGCAGAAGAAATAAGACACATTTTGGAGAAGTATCTATGACGACTTTGTGGAACAAAACAAAGATATTGAATGGATAGAAAAAGTAAAAGAAACAGTAAGAAGTACAAATGTACAGGATATGAAATGGGATGAAGTAACGGTTAGAGAAACTGAAACAAAATTTAGGCAAGCTGCTAAACAGAAAACCCCAGGTCCAGATGCAGTACCTAACTTCTGGCTAAAGGTATTAACATCTTTACACCAAGATTTAGCCCTGAGTAAGAACTGTTTATATGCGCATCCCAAATAGGCACCAATGTGGTTAACAACAGGAAAAATGATACTCCTACTTAAGAGTGAACTGGCAAGCTGTCCTAAAAACTAAAGACAAATAACTTGCCTTTCAATGATGTATAAACTATATACTGGAATTGAGGGTGACAGACTTTATAGTCATTTAGAAGAAAACTCAGTCATAGCAATAGAACAAATGGGTAAAAAAAGAAAGTCATATGAAACAAAGGATAATTTCTTGTTAAGTAAAGTCATAATGGAGAATTGTAAAAATGGAAAGAATCTGAGTACGGCATGGATAGATTACAAAAAAGTATTTCATAGCATCCCACATTCATGTGTAAAGGAATGCTTACGGATGTATGAGATAAACCCTACATTGATTAATTACATTACAGTGACCATGAAATAGTGGCAAACCACTTTACAGATAAGCCATGATAAAGGACAAATTATTGTCCCAGGGATAAAAATTGAAAGTGAGATATTTCAGGGTGAGTCTTTGTCACCATTGCTGTTTTGTCTTGCCCTTAACCCATTAAGTTGTCTACTTAACAGATTAGGTTATGGTTAAGATTTGGCTCCTAGAAAACAACAAAGTGTAAAGACTTCTCATTTTCTTTTTCTGTATGATTTAAAACTGTATAGTTCATTAGATGAGGAGCTGAAAGCACAACTGCAAGTGGTCAAAACTTTCTTACAAGGTATAAGAATGTCATTTAGTCTTGATAAATGTGCAAAAGCAATATTTAGAGCAGGAAAGCTGCAGCAACAAGAAAATATTCGTCTGGGACAGGAATGTGATATAAAGCAACTTGAGCAGGAGGGAGTGTAAAAATGTTTGGGAATTGCTGAAGGATCGTCTGTAAAACATGAACATATGTGATCAAAACTCAGTAAGGAATATTTTAGAAGACTAAAATTAATACTGAAAAACAGACCTGACATTTAGAAACAAAATCCAGGCTATAAACCAATTTGCTCTTCCTGTTCTAACTTACTCTTTTGGGATAATGGATTGGCCTGAAAAGGTATTGGATCAGTTGGACAGAAAAACGCTTCACGCTTATCAAATGATATATAAAAATAATTGTATACCAAGATTATATGTTCCTCATTCTGAAGGAAGTATTATTCTCCTCATAATTGATTACATGTATAGATCTACAATCATAGGACTGCATACATATCTGCTGACCTCACCAGATCTAAACATAGTGAAAGTTTTAAAACCTGAAGAGAACAAATATAAGATGACTTCCCTGCTTAGTTTAGCAGAAGTATACTGGTGTCAAGCGGGAATGGAAACCAAACCAGAAGTAGACAAAAATTAGGCAGCAAATGAATTTGCCAAAAAAACAAAAGAAATAATATGAGGAGAAGGATCAGATGAGAAGGCAAGAAAAGTGGAAAAGGCATAAAAATAATTACATGTACAGAAAACCTCATGTTGATCAGGAGTTGATGCAGGGATAGTTAAGAACAGGTGAATTTAAACCAAAAGATGAAAGGTTAATATTAGTGGTACAGGAAAGTGGACTATGTACACGTTCGTTTACAAAGTCCATTATTGAACATGTGGCAGAAACAAACACATGCAGGTTCTGTAAAACAGAATTAGAAACTGTCACCCATCTTGTTGCTGGGTGTGATACACCAATGGCAGTGTATACTGAAAGGCATAATAATGTAGCAAAGACTGTTGCATTGGGGATTGTGCAAGCATTGCAATATTGAAGAAGCTGAGAAGAATTGGAAACATCAGCCACAAAGCATTATAGAGAATAATGAAGTTTATATTCCCCAGGATTACCCATTGCCAACAGTTCAAGAAACAGATGTGAGAAAATGAAATATAGTAGTCCATGAAAAGAAGACAAAAGTAGCATTGATCATTGAAATTGCTGCACCCAGTGATTACAGTGTCTTACATACAGAGAGAGACATAAAGTCATAAAATACCAGGATCTGCAGGAAGAAACAAGGGCAATGTAGAAGAAGGATAACTAGATATTTCCAATAGTATTAGCAGCAACAGATCTCATGAAAAGGAATTTACAGTGTTATTTAGATAGGCTACCGATACATGTAACTCCATATGAGTTGCAGAAGGAATCAATTCTAGGTACATTGCAGGTGCTGCAAAGAGCACCTTTGACTAACATCAAAGACTGAAGCAATACCAATTTCATGAATTTTATTCATGCTTTGATTTAGGAATGGGGTCTATTCCCATCATAGTATTAAAAATTCAACTGCTAAAACTAGCTTATTCAGTGGATTTTTATTTATTTATTTTGTATGATGGAGTATTATTTTTGGTCTCTAGCCCTCAGCTATGAGTTTTCAAGTTCAAATGGCCCTCATATCATTTTAGTTTGAGGCCACTGACCTATATGGATAGGCCAAATTATGACAGGCATTTGAAGCAATTGGCTGGAATGTTTTCTTTCTTTTTTTCTGTTAGTGGGAGACAATGCCTTAATAACACCAGTGTTCTCCATTTCCCATGTGATTCTTCTTTTTCTCTCATGCCACAATCAGTATCTCATTGCTGTAACCCATCATCATCTAACTGCACTCATCATTAAAAGAGATTAGCCTTCAGGTGTACACTTTTGGGTGCTATGATGTACAAAGTGAGTGTTGGGACTGGCAAGAATGTGATATAGCAAACAGTTCAGTGTTTTGCTTTTAGATGTCTCCCTTTGGGACATACATGTATGTATGTATGTACAGTGGGTTAAATAATGGCATGTCAAACATTCCATTGCACTACCTGTAGACACCTCATGTTACTGTATAAAATGCAAATGGGGTTATCTTGCTCCAGGTAGGTGCTATTTTTACAGTAAGTATTCTCCCCTCCCAAGAATAAAGAGACTGCTATCAGTCATTTGACCAGGCCCTCACTTGCCAGCTTTGCAGTATTTAGCCTCACAAGGTGAGGATAAATTTGTAGCTGTAAAGGTGAATGTCTTGCTCCCTCTTATCTTCTGGCCAGCTGACTGAATATTACCAGTTAATCTTACTGTACTGCTAAGGCAAACTAGGACTTTGTATAGGGATTGAATGTTCATGTTTTGAATCCATTGACCCATTGAATCCATTGATCCATTGACTAACTACGGAATCCATTGAATCCACTGATCCATTGACTAACTGCGGAAGCAAGGTTACTAATCCCCCTGCTTTACCTGACATTTTTCATTAGTCCCAGTGCTCCTGACCCAGTTGGATGCATTCTCCTAGCGTGGTATGTGATGTACTACCCTTAAAGTTTTAATTTGCTTTGGAAAATTTCTGAATTGCCTGTGCAATTATATTGGAGGTAATTGTAGGGTCTTGTTTTGTCCAGTAATTGTCTTCATTTGGTTTTGATATAACCCTAATAAAAAGGAATTGAAAAAAAAAAAAAAAAGTTTTAATTTGCTAATATGCTAGAAACCGTATAGAAAATTGCTGCTTACAGACTCTTACTGAGTAAAACGCAATTTAATGTTAACGTTTAATTGCTCAAAGGCATTGTCAAAGTAAACGCTAAAAACTAAATGTATTTTACTGCTCACATGCCCTCTCTGGGTTTAAGTGTTTGTAAATGTTAGTGTCTAACTGCTCATAGGCTTTATCTGAGAAAAACACTTAAAACTACTAGCACAAGGCATAACGCTACTAAATATATCAGCTTGGTAATATGTTTTAAAATCATAGTGTAAGTTTACTGATTAGTATGCTAACATTGTGTTTGCTAACACTAAAGCCCCCCCGTTTTTTGTTATAATGTTACGTTCCTTTTGACCGGCGATGCGAGTTACATTATTACATATCTACTTGTGCAAAGGACATAATGTCTTTAATGAATGCATTCCATGTTACTTTTACTGGGTAAATTCCTGAACTATTTTGTACATAGTTGTAAATAACTTATTTTTACTAAAACCAAGTGCTTAACCAATACGTTTCAATTGTTGATGCCTATACTTTCTTGATGGTAAACTGCTTTGTTTTTGGATGCATGTGAGATTGCTGTGTAGTGTTTCTACTGTGGCTTATGGTTGGAGTTAGTGTGGAAAACCTCTAACTTGTATATCCTTCATTAGGTATGGTCCCCTACTATGGCTTCTACCCTGAAAAGCTTACAACGGTAGAAGAAAACCACCCTGTGATTTAAAATGGAATACCTTACTGACCCTCAAAACTAAAAGAACTGCAAAGGTTACTATCTACAAACTAACTGTGTGTTCTATTTAAAACTCACCATACTGGATATAAAGCACTGTTAGCTAGTGCATAGGGTCCCGTAAACTTACTATAATCTCTAAAATTGGCCAACTTACAGAAAATTACACAGAAGAAAAACCTAGTGGCTAAAAATGAGTATATTATATCTCCCAAAATTGAATTTTAAGCTAAGCAGCATAAAGCTAATGTAATACAGCATTTTTACCTCCCCTGTAACACTTACCTTGTATACACAGGCTCTAGGAAGCCAGTGGTCTGGTTAATCCTCCACTCCTACCCCCTCAGCTACTAAACAAAAACTCTCATTAGAAGATGTTCTTCGTGTTTCACTGTTGCAGTCATTACATTTGGGTAATCCTGCTGACAGGTTGCCCTCAGTTGGCCTGAATTCCAAAGTCCTGGGTCCTGCATTGGCTGCTGTCACCCCTTTCCTGACGTCAGGTTGTCAGGGGTATAAAAGATGCGGCCGATGCCATTTTCTTTAGTCTTTCTTGCCGCGCGGTGCCCAAAGCAGAAGCAGTTCGCAAGTGCCGGTCGGCCGTCTCCTGAGATTTTCGTGTTCGAGTTTCAGATCCGAAGTCTTCAATAAAGCTAAGCACCCCATTGGGGAAACTTTTTTCTTGCTCCAGGCCAATGTCAGAAAAAGTAAATAATTGTATTTCTTGTGGAAAGCAAATACTTCATAAGGACTTTCATTCTTACTGTATTCCTTGCCTAGGCCCTGATCACAACGTTTCTGGTTGTCGGTTTTGTGCTAGCACTATTAAGCATCGGTATGATTTTGCTTTAAACTATTTTGGATGCTGGTTTAATTTTCCAGAAATGTCGTCAGATAGCCATCCGACTACCGGAGTTCACAAAAAACGCAAAGAAAAGGAGAGAGATAGACAACCGAGGCCCAAAACCGATGACGAAGCTTCTCCTAAGCCAGTCGGTGGTTCTCAGTGAGGCGCTTTCGCAGCCCCTGACGCCCGCTACTTTAGAGTCGCAGGCCGCTACTGACTCCCACGTGGAGTTGGCCATGCTGCTGGAAACTCAAGGTATTGGAGCCTCGGATACTATTCCTTCAGTTGGGTCCAGAGCCGCTGAGCAGGCACCGGCTTCTGAGGGTGTATTCAGACCTAAGCATCTTTACATTAAACCAACCTCAGCTTCAAAGGCAAAGGCTAAAGCACCCTCTAAAGCAAAGAAAAAAACTCAAGAGCCAAGTGGACAGGCCTCTATGCCCAAAAACAGATGCTCAAAATGGCCGAAGAGTTAATTACCTTGATCAGGGGTTCCCATCCCCCTCCTAATAAGAGGCCTAGGCAAGAGACTGACTATAAATCTTCAGATCAGGTTTCTGTTTCTTCTGATTCCTCTTCTGATCAGGAATATTCTCTTCCCCCCTATGAGGATTCTGATGCTGAAGAATCTATACCTTCAGCTTCTCCTCCAGAGGACTATTCTTTTGGGGAAACCTTGCATACAATGAGGGAGCATTTCCACTGGGAGAGCCAAGATTTTTCAGAATCTAAAAAGCGGCTCAGGGATTTCCTTTTACTATCTCAACACAGGCCACTAGCCATTCCACCTGTGTTAGACATTGTAAATGATGTGTTTTCGGAGTCTAGTCTTACCCCTGACGCCTTACCTCCAGCTCCTGTTAAGCCGTACAGGTATTACAAGGCTCCTGGCTCTCATAAATTCCTTTTTAAAAACCCTGCTGCAGTCCCAGAAACTATTTCACAGGGTCCCAAAGGAGTTAAGGCTTCCACTGCAAAAAACCCTACCCCCTCTGACAGAGATTCTAGGGCACTGGATAGATGGGGAATAAAGGTTTACACATCTGCTACCTTGGCTATAAGGGCCTTAAACTGTCAGTTTCATATGCTCAAATATCAGCAACATATCATGCCATTTCTTAAACAGAAAATATTATTAAACTCTGAATGTGCAGAAAACAAGGAAATACAGGATTTATTGCATGCAGCTGAACAAGTTGGAAAGCATACTTTGCAATGTGGTTTTGATTCTTTGGAGGCCTCCTGCAGGGCCGCAGTTACAGGTTCTGTAATTAGGAGGCATGCTTGGTTAAAGGAATAAAATCTGCCTGATCATGTCAAAGTTAAATTATTAGATGCACCTTTACAGCATGATACTTTGTTTGGTGTTAAGGCAGAAGAGGTGTTAAAGAAAATGGAGGACAAAGCTAAATCTATGCAAACTGTCAAAGATTTTTTACAAGTACAGCCACCTAGGTTTAGTAGACACTGGCCTACAAAGAATTGTTCCTTTCGTATGTCAGACAGACCTCAAAGGGGCAGATCCAGACATCCTAGAGGCAGATCCCTGGCACAAGGTTCATACAGGTCAAAGCAATGGGGTGCTTCTACCTCCAAAGTTGGAGAACACAAATCACAGCCATACATGAAACAGTCCCAATGACTTCCCCCTGCCTGCAGCAAGCACTTATCTCCTGGCAGCACCCTTAGGGGGAAAATTAGCACTTTTTTCTCAAAATTGGCACATTATAACCCAGGACAAGTGGGTTCTAAATTTCGTGTCACAAGGGTACAAGTTCCATTTCCATACCCTGCCAAAGGCAAGCGGCTGGCCAGATCTGCCAAAAAATCAATGGGCGGAGGCACAAAAACAAGTCTCATCCCTCATGGACATGGTGGCCATTCAACAAGTACCAGAGCAAGAGCAGGGACAAGGATTTTACTCAAGACTGTTCTTGGTACCCAGAAAGGACAAGGCCTGGAGACCAATACTGGACCTATCTATTCTGAACACATTCCTGGATATACCAAAATCAAAATTCAAGATGTTGACTTTGCAGCAGCTTCTGCCCATGCTGGACAAGAACGCTTGGCTTGTGACTCTAGACCTAAAAGAGGCATACCTGCATGTCCCAATCAGACAATTATGCAGAAGATACCTCAGATTCAAGGCTGGCTGAATGCATTACCAATTCTCTGCACTGCCCTTTGGCTTATCTACTGTGCCAAGGGTCTTTACAAAGTGCCTGGCACCAGTAATTGCATTCTGCAGGCAAAGAGGAATACAAATATATCCTTACTTGGACGACTGTCTAATTCAAGCAGAGAACAAGGTCATTCTTCTACAGCATCTGGCGTTTGTGAAAAGACTTCTAACATGTCTAGGGTACACAGTCAACGAAAAGAAATCAAAACTAGTACCCTTTCAAGAGATAATATTCCTGGGTGCAAGCTTAAATACAACTGCCCAGATGGCTTATCTCACGCCAGACAAACAAAGACAACTGACTTCCTATTTCAAAATGTTGGCAACAAAGGCCCAGTTATCTGCAAGAAAAATTCTGCAGGCTTTGGGCTTCATGGCATCCTGCATCCTACTAATTCCATATGCCAGACTGCATATGAGGAAACTTCAATGGTACCTAAAAAGTGTTTGGACTCAACATTGCCACAGCCTGGAAACAATGATTAATCTCATTCCCTGCCTACAACAGGAGTTTCAATGGTGGGCAAAGGCTTGTCACCAAAACAAGGGACAGCCATTCACATTACCCCCAGCCAGGCAGACACTAACAACAGATGCATCAGATTATGCCTGGGGGGCCCACATGGCAGGAAGATGCATTCAGGGCACATGGTCCTCAACCCAAATGCATCTACATATCAATCAAAAAGAGATGTTAGCTGTTCAGAATGCCCTGACAGCCTTCAAGGAACTACTCCATTTGGGACAACTACTGATAAAGACAGACAACACCACGATCATGTGGTATATAAACAATCAGGGGGGGCACACATTCTTACCCCCTTTGCAGACTAGCCATGACTTTGTGGGACACAGCATTAACTTACCAAGTACATCTGCAGGCGCAATTCCTGCTAGGAAGGGAAAATACTCTGGCAGACAAACTAAGCAGAAACCTCATGGATCCCCATGAGTGGAAACTGGATCCACAAGTCTTCAGCATGATAACAAAGAAATGGGGATGCCTGGACATAGATCTATTTGCCTCCCCTCACAACTACCAACTAAAAAGATTCTGCACAAGGACTTATCACAGACAAACATGGAAAGTGGACGCCCTATCTTTCAGCTGGAAAAACCTATCAGTATATGCCTTTCCCCCACTGCCTCTCCTGCCCAAGGTACTCCTAAAGGTCAGACATTAGAAGCCAAAAATGATACAGATTGCCCCCAGTCGGACTATCCCGGTAAACAAATGTAAAATAAATAAGTAAGATAATAATGTGGTATTATAAAGAATCATTTTATAAGACTAAAGAGTAAACTATTTTAAACTGTTTTAACCCTGTGGTAATTGTACCTGTTTTTAAACATGTATTAAATTAACACTTAAGAGATAAAGACACATAAAGTACATTAATATAAAAGAAAAAACTATGAACATTTTTCATTTACAGATGTTATGCATTATGTATATGTTTTCTTTGTTTGTAACACCTGTCATTTAGTTCAACATTACAAAAATTGCTCAGTTTTTGCCTTTCCTTAAATCTCGCTCCACTTGAGCATTACTATGCATGTATTGTTCTCACAAAATTCCATTTATCTCTATGTAATTTGCTCCTCCCCTTTACTAAAGACCATATTCCAGTTCTTTTATTGCTTTTACAATATACAGTTCTTCAAATACAATTGGTTTAGAGTTTGATTTCCATGTTTTAGTAATTGTTTTTTGGCAGTCAATACAATTAAACTTAATTAGGCCTTACTATGTCTAGAGAATTCAGATAATGTGTCTCATCTCAAACAATCATTCCTTCGGTATAACCACTTGATCCCCCAGTGTTTCTGACAAAGTACTCTGTAGGAAATTTTTAAAATCTGACAAATCATTACACTCCCAAAAATCATGTTTCCCCTTAACTCTTTCTTCTCTATCACGCCTTCAACATTTGTTATCTACCTGAGGAAAAATTATTTGAAGTCTGCTTAGGTTAAAAAATACCTATGCAAATACTTCCATTCAAAAATCCTAAACCTTCTGGACTTTGTTGCATACTTGGGAGCCATGCATATGTCCTCTTATTGTTCTTTTGTAAATTGCTTTTCCAGTCTCTCTTCCCAATCTTTTCTGATCTCTTCTGATTGATTATTTTACTTGTGAAGAAAGGAGGTGCTGCCAGCACAGCTAGCTGGAATTTTGAAAATATTTATATGTCATTTGTGAATATCAAACTGATTTATACAAGATGCTTATGTTACAAATGTAGTAGAACTAAGGTATCTGTTTACTTTAATAACTTTATAACATGCAAGAACAACTAAAATTATGCAAACATTTTGTGAAATGTTTCATGGAAATAATGTTAAAAAAAAATTGGTTTTACTTTCAGTTACCCTTTTTCCTTCTTTTTTCCCCTCTTCCCCAGAGTCATTCCAATCATTAAAGACATGAAGTGAGGCAAATGCTATTCATTTCTCCAGAAATTTAACAAAGTCAACAAAAGTCCACTATTTCCACTTATTGTTATACAACCATATTTCACAAATGTGATTGATGCTTTGCAGTCTCACATTTATACACTACTTTCCATGTTGCTGGTCTTCTTCCTGTTCATATCCATCTCCCCACTCCAGATTCTGATTCAGTTCCACAGTACTCCTGATTCTGCTGGTCAACTCCTGTGTTTTTCTGTATTACTCACGCATTTTCCTGTGGAACAGTGGAAAGGGTTTCACTGGCAAAGTCTCTCTGTATGCTTTATTATCAGAAGAATTATTAGCAGAGTTCCCTTCTGCTTGATGGCTCATTTTTGGACAACTTTTGTATTCCCTCCTTAGCCTGTTCTACATCAAAAATTATTTTGATCCTCCAGGAAAACATATTCTGAAGACAGCTGGATACAGCAGCTTGAATCTCATATCTGCCTTTTGACATTCCTTGATTAATGGAATAATTTTACAAGTATTTCTTGTATTTCTGTTCTACTTTTTGTACAGTGAATAATAATTTTCCACAAAAACTGTACTGTGTCCAACTTTCAATTGTTTGCACTTTTGTCACATTTTTGTCAGGATCAACTCTTTCTGCTGGTAGGCTTGCATCCTTACTAATAAATGTCTTGGCTGCTTTCTCACAGCCCAATTTGGAACATACACATGGTGTGCTCTTTCAATTAACAATTCCTGCTGTGGAATACCAGTCCAGTTGCTTATTAGCGCTTTCATAAAATTAATGTAGCCTGTTTCTTCTAATTTCTCTGGTACAACAGAAAATCTCAGATTTTCCCTTTGTGCTCTGTCCTCTAATTCTACCAATTTTTGAAACATTTTGTCTTGAACAGTCTCATACTCAGCCAGCCTTTTCTTGGTTTTGTCTTCTGATTTTTGAAGTTTTGTCAGCTCATCTGAATATCTGTTTAAAGCTTCTTCCATTTTTCCAGCTTTTTGTTATATGAATTGATGTACTCCTTCAGTGTTTTATTTATTTTAATCAGCTCCTCTAGAGTACTAGAAACCATGTCTTGCACAAAAGCTGGAGTTTGAACTGATTTTTGATGAACAGCTGCAGGATTCTTCCCAGTCATTGTTTTCACTTTACCTTTTGTAGTTGATTTCCTTTCAGGCTCCTTATGTTTCTGCTTTGCTGGCATCCAGGCAGTATACTTACTAGCCAGTAACTGAATTTTACTCAAGCTGAGAAATCAGTTGCTGTTGTTTCTCAGTTTCTTTTTTTCACACTGGGAGTGCAAAAATTAAGCTGTTGATAAATGTGCAGCTGTCTTGGTAGTGGGGGATATAGTTGTCTTGAACATGGCACAATATTTAAAATATGTTATAGCCATTGTGATAGTACTATGGTTCATACAGATGTAAATATAAAGAATTTTGAGCAATCAAAGAAAGATTCAGAAAAGTATTCTTCCGAAAGAGGTAAGGCTTGATTTTCTGACTAACAAACAGTGTTGGCCTTAAGACTGGGTGAAGCAGGTGGCTACCTAAGGATTGGTTTTAAGCCTTAATTATTTTTCAGTGTTCTTTTGTAGAAATAAAGTTTCATTTTCCCTTGCAAAGCCCAAAAAGGTCAGTCTTATAGACTTGCTGAGCAGAACCAGGGCAAAACCTGCAGGAGCTGTCTAACAAGATCCTCCCCAACCCTCACTTATTCCTGGTACTGTAAATTCTGAGATTGTAGCCAGTCAGTTAATTTTCAGAGATGTGCAACCTCTCATCTTGTCTTTCCTGTTTTTAGTTAACTTCTCATTTAAAACTAAAGAATGTACATCACCACATTTTATCTAATTATCATCAGATATGGATTACTGACTCTCACCAGTTGGGATTAAGACTTGTCTAACCTTTAAAACAACCAGTCAAGTATCTGAGCTGGCCTTGTGGCAGTGTATTGCAGAAACACCATTTTCTGGGTTAAATGATTAAATCATTATCACCTGGATTTTACTCTACTGTATACAGTGATCTAACTGTACTGCCTCTTGGTGTCATTGGTATGCAGTTGGCTGATTTCTGCTTTATTTTTTGGTTCTGTTCTGTGGTAGTGAGTAGGATTAGAGACTGAAACATACACACACACACACACACATACACACACACACACATATATATATATATATATATATATATATATATATATATATATATATATATATACACATACAGACTCACACACACACACACACACGGATATATATATATATATATATATATATATATATATATATATATATATATATGGGTCTGTCTACTGTATATGTTTGAAAACTCATGTCTTCGAAAATAAACAGTAGACCCACACCTCCGTGAAAGTGTACTTAAGCGAAAGTGCATTTCTGTGAACATCGGTTCAATGAACCGATAAAAAACAATAACCCCCCCCACACCCCTCCTACTTAAATATGCCAACTCTGAGGTCGCACTACAGTGGGAAAACACGTAAATTCCCTTTCCCCACTGTAGTGTGCTTTGGCACCTGTGTTCCTTAATGGTTCGTTGAACCATTCTTCGCGGAAGTGCACTTTCGTGAAACCAAAAATCCACTGTTTGTTTTCGAACAAGTGGATTTTCTATGTTTTTCAGTAGACCCATATATATATATATATATATATATATATATATATATATATATACGGGTCTATCTTACTACGTCGACAAGTCAGAACGCCGACAGCGAGAACACCGACGCCAGAAGATCGAAAACGGAGAAGACCGACGGATCAAAACCCCGACGCTGAGAACATCGACATGGGAAAAGGCTGTGTATGTATGCGGTAGTGACGGACGTTAGGGTGCGAGTAAGGTAAGTGTGCGACTGTGATAGTTTGTGGGTTAGGGGCGGTTAAGTGAGTTAGGGTTAGGGCGGGCTAGGTAAGTGTGCGACTGTGATAGTTTGTGGGTTAGCGGGTTAAGTGAGTTAGGGTTAGGCGCTGGCTAGGTAAGTGTCGCGACTGTGATAGTTTGTGGGTTAGGGGCGGTTAAGTGAGTTAGGGTTAGGGCGCGGGCTAGGTAAGTGCGACTGTGATAGTTTGTGGGTTAGGGGCGGGTTAAGTGAGTTAGGGTTAGGCGGTTAGGTGAGTGTCGATAGTGGCGGACCTTAGGGTTAGGGTTTGGGTTAAGGTTGTAGGTAGTTGTGTATGTGAGGTTTAGTGTTGGTTTGTAAGGATTTTGGTGTGCTTGTGTTGTGTGTGTGCTTTTTGGACCGGGGATTTGTTTTGTTTGTTGCTTGTCGGGATTATGGTGTGTCGGGCATGTGAGGTTTCGTGTTTGTGAAATGTCGGTTATGTGGTGTCGGTGATTTTGTTGTCGGCGTTTTGACTTGTCGACGTAGTAAGATAGATCCATATATACACATACAAACATATATCATTTATTTTAACTACTCTTTCCTGGTTTGGTTCCATTTGTTAATCATCTTGAAGAGTGTGGAAAGAAGTTTGGAGAAGAACAGTGACAGGTCAAAAGACCTTGGACTTTGAGCCAAAGAATCACCAGAGAGAGATACACAGAAAGATACAACCAACACATATCCAGGCTTTGTCTGTTATTTTTTGTGGGCACAGTTCTTCCAGTTAACCAAAATCGTATATCATGCATTCCACATATCACTTATCACTATATAGATTTGAACAAGTGTGGGAGGGGGTGTTTTGATGCATTTCAAATTCATATTCCCTGTACTAATATTTGTAATCCTATTGCTTCATCTTTTTAAATACACATTATTGTTATCTGTTTGTGGGTGGACAGCACTAAGGAACATGAAGAGAGATATGATACTGAGATAGCAGAACTTAGACAACAAGAGAAGCATACAAGAACACTTTTAAATAACGTTAGATATAATTTGCTTCCTGATCTCATAATGTAGTGTCTAATCCCAATAGTTTTACTAGCTTTAAAATATTTTTGTTTAAATAGTCTGCTACATAGCCTACATGTCAGCTTAATAGAGCACTGTCACTGTGATGACTCTGTGGTTAATATATTTACCTAACACTGACAAGGTTTTGGATTTCAGGCCTAATGCTGGGTCACTGTCTGTGTTGAATAAGCATATTCCTCCTCCCTGTTTGTGTGAATGTTTGATCTGTGTATTAAAAACACATTGCATGAATGGCTAGTGTCAACTACCCATCTCTGAAAAGGTTAGAGAGAGACCAGTTTATTTACCCAGTTAACATATACCAAATAAAATAGCTTATGGTGGCTTGGTTGTTAACACCTTTGTATAACATTGCCAGGGTTTGCAGTTCAGTTGTGATGCTGGTCTCTGTCTGTATTTAGTGTGTAGTTTCTCACTGTCTGTGTTTTTTACCCAGAAAGTGTTGGGTGATTAACTGCTGTAAACTGTTCATGCATATTGCATTTGTCATTGTAGCTGAAAAGTGTTAGACACAGACCAGTTCACATGCCCAGTCAAGAAATATCAAATTTCTTTGCTTTAGGGCAGCAGAGTATGACATTCTCCATTCACTAAGTAATGTGGAAATATGATTAGGCAGTCAAGAGGGTTACTTGGGAATGGCCTTAGAGGTGCAGAATGGCCAGCAGCATAAGTGCTGGGTGGGGGTGGGGGGTGGTGGTGCCATGGAGTCCTTCACCTAAGGCTCTGCTTCACTTAAGGATGGTCCTGCTGACCAGTCTTGTAATAATCTGTCAGTCGCTGATGTTGTTTTGCCCACTTTTATTGCTCTCTGAAAGTTCACAAGGTCATACATAATCCCCTAGCAGGCCTGCTATTTCTGGTTCTTATGGAAATTCTGAGAAAGTAGGTAAAGATATTTGACTACACTAGAGTCCTGTATGCAGGGTTTTAAGTACTTAAGGGTCCTATTGAATTTTCATTGGAGAAATGCATGTTTTGGGCCACTACAGATGTGAACAGGTTTATGCAAATATTAAACAATAAAATGGCTTTGAGGCTTAAGATTATTTTCCTGGAAATATTACTACAAATAGTTATATCACTGTACATTTGCTTTTGTCTTTCTCACAACATTTTTATATGATAACAGCAAGTATATACATTATATACAATCTAAAGGTACTGCTATGGGGGCATCATTTGCGGCATCACATACTAAACTAGATAGGGGGATGTTTGAAATTGAATACATTTATCAGCATCCATTTTTTGTTAGTTTATCATTATATTTTTTTCATTATTTTGGGGAATCATTATTTATTCGTAGTGGTGATTTTGATGAGTTTAAACTATTGATTTAAGAAATTATGGTTAATAGTTTGAATTTGCTTTTTATTATGTACTGAGTCTATTATTAACTTTTTGGACATTCCATCAATGTCTATACATAATCAAAAGGTGGTTACTAGGCATTTAAGAAACATACTGTTGTTAATCACTTTATACATGGATAGAGCTGTTGTCTCCTTATTTGCTAGCTTTTCTCCCTTTGAGGATTTTTCACATGCCTGCTGTGGCTGTAGCCAATGGGAAGATTGCTTGGAGAGATCAAACAAACTGAAAAATGTATTTAAGACTAGAGGTTATAATATGCAAGATATAGAAAAGGCATCTTGACATATGTGTAATCAAAACTGAGCTCTGTTAGTACCTAATAATAAGTGAAATTCTAAAGAACTTGGGAGATAGAGGTTTTCTATATATTGTGGTATGTAATATAAAAAGACGTGTACTTTGTCACTGAGTGCAATCTTCTATCTCAGCAAATTATGACAATTATTAAAAATTATTGCCAAGTTCTCAGGAGTGATCTCACAACACATGGCTTTTTGTATAAAAACACACTGCAAACCACACTGAAGAAAAACCTGTGGCAATACCTGATCCGCCCTCCTCAACATCCCCTAATTCCCAGTGTGGCTTGTCAACAGATGTTCATCATTGTGGTGTTGGTGCGTTCTTTATATAGTTTAGCAATAATCTATGACTGGATATAGGTGCCACAAGATTTATCCACTTAGTTCAGCTGATAGCTGGCCACCAGTGCAGCCTATGCCCAAGTTTTGTGGGGGTCTTCTTTGGTGCAGTCAGATATATTTGGTCAGCTGACCATTAACTACTTAACTACTGATATATGTAAAAAGGCATAACATTTCAACCATTTTATATTTAGGTAAATATGATCACAATAAGAAATCAACTTGCTTAAAAATAATCAGTTTTTGAAATATTTGCATCAGGGCTAGCAACTTGGTGGTGTAAACACTGACTCTAGGTGATTTGATCACACTGAATAATGTTAATGTGTCACTTCAGTTCCATGTAAAAATGGGAAAAAGGGGTGCTGATGACAATGGCTGAATATTTCTTTTACAAGGGTAGAAATTTGGAGAATACACTTTTCTTACTCTTTTTATATGACCACATGCTGAACTATGCTATGTTTAGACCACAAAGATGCTTACCCTTGTGTTAATTATTCAGATTATTATTTATTACAGAAGAAGAAGAAAGACATTTTCATAATATATTTAGCAATATGGGCTAATTTCATCATTATACTAGTAATATTTCTTATGCTTTATTATGCAATTACACAGAGGTTTAAGACTATGTGCTGCTAGACCCAGACCCTACCTCCATTTGCCTGCTTTGTGACTCAAAGCAAGTTACTTTACCACTTCCAAGATGACTACAGATCGAATAACAGCTTGACTCTAGCTCTCCCAGTGTGAAAACAGAAACTCAACAGAGAAGGACAGTAGACTTTTGTGTACTTGGGTAAATTTCAGTAACTGGCTAGTAAGTATACTGCCTGGATGCCAGGAAAAAAGAAATACAGAGCACCTAGAAAAAAATCATCTGACTTGGGAAAATTCTGCAGCTAGTCAACAAAAAACAATGCAACCACCAGACATGACTTCCAGTAATCTACAGGAAGATATAAGACAATTGCACACAGACCTGGTTAAAATAAACAAAACACTGATGGAGTATATCAACACAAACAACAAAAGGCTGGAAAAAATGGAAGAAGCTTTAAACATATATTAAGATGAGATGATAAAGCTGCAAAAATCAGAGGCTGAAATGAAGAAAAGGCTGACTGAATATCATACTGCTCAGGAAGAGATGTTTAAAAAAATAATAGAATTAGAGGACAGACCACGTAAGGAAAATCTGAGATTTTCAGCTATACCAGAGAAGCTGGAAGGAACAGACTGCATTATTTTTTTAAAGCACAAATAAGCAACTGGAATGGTATTTCACAGCAGATGATGCTAGTTGAAAGGGCACATTGTGTGTATGCTCCTAACCTGGCTATGAAAAAGCAACCTAGACCTTTAATAGTAAAGATGCAATCCTACTAGCAGAAGGAGTTGATTCTGTCAAATCTGTGGCAGAAGGACAAAATACTAAAAGTGGGAGACAGCAGCATGTTTGTGGAGAATGACTACTCATTGGACATCAGGCAAAATAGGAGTAAATTCATTCCACTGTTCAGGGAATGTTGAGGCATATGTGTGAGATTCAAACTGCTGTACCTGGCTGTCTTCAGGGTATTCTTGCCCAAAGGGACAAAATCAATTTTTGATGAAGTACATGGTAAGGAGGAAATACAAATGTTTGTCCAACAGAAAGTGAGCTTTGAAACAGAAGGAGATTCTGCTTCTTGTTCTTCTTCTAATAAAGACCAGCGACAGACTGTACCTGTGAAACTTTTTCCACTGTTTCAATGGAAAATGTTGGAGAGAATGAAGGGATCATGAGAGCTGACTAGAAGAATTGAGAGTAAATTGGAAATGAAGCAGAAACTGGATTTGGGAGATGGAGATAAACAGTAATAAAACCAGTAACTTAATAATTACATTTGTGAACTATGACAGAACAAGAAAATTTTGAAATATTGGACTTTTTCAGAATTTGTTGGAGTTGTGTGGCACTTTAAAGTATATGTCCTACTTCATGTCATAATGTTCGGAAAAATACTTTGGGCAGGGGAAGAGAGGGGAGAAAGTTAATTGTAAGTAAAGAAAAATGTTTTTCTTAATTGTACTATTTTTGTGATGTATGATTTTCTTTGCATGCTATAAAGTAATGTTTTCTTAGTTATTTTTAAGTGCAATGGGGTTTGTAAATATGTGTTGCTACTCTTTGTTTTCCCTTTTTCTCCCTTTTCTGTTTCTTCTTGTTAAGTTTTAAGAAATGTAGGCACTGTGATGTTAAAAAAGCCTGGTTAAAAGAGCATTACAAAAGATTCAATGTGCTCTTTCTCATTCTTGCATGGGAGAATGACTGGATTAAGGACCTTAGATTGATTTAGTAACAAGTTTTAAGAGAAAGCAAGTAAATGAAAAAGAATATTGAATATTATGAGTTTTTTTTCTAGCAAATGAATCTATACTTAGTAGCAATTTTGTATTTGGCTCTTATGTCTCCATAGAAACAATCTGATAAAGAGAAATTGACTGCCTGGTTCTCATGTCTCCATGTTGACAATCTGATAATGAGAAAAGCACTGTCTGGTTCTCACATCTCCATGGAGATAATCTGATAAAGAGAAATTGGTTACAGTCTGATAGAGAGTGATTGGCTGTGAAAAAAGAAAAGAGAAACTGGCTAGGAGATAATGTTCTCTGAAAGCATTCAGGGTTTTTCCAGCTGGGAGAGCTATAAAGATAAGACAAAAACAGTTAGCACTTAGTAGAAGCACAGGCTACAACATGCATCTTAGATTGGATAACTTTTCATTTAGGTTAACTCAAGTCTGTGAGTGTGGCTGTCAGTTTGGGACCTTTGTTCCTATTAGGAGGGTAACATTTCAGTATTTGAAAATGTACACAGTTTTGTGTGTTGATGTTAAGTTAATGTGTTATTGGGGGTTGTTTTTTGTTTTTCTTGACAGCTTTCAATAAAATAAAAAGTTTTGTAAGATGTGACATAGGCTCAAATGGATATGACAAGAAACAACTATATAAAAGTTCAACTTGCCAGACAATGTATGCATGTAACACAAAAGCTGGAATTAGACATTTAACAAAAAAGGTGTTATACATAAAAGGTGGGAATAATACATTCTTAATAGAATGATGCTTTCTGTAATGTCTTTAAATGTCAGTGGTCTCACTGATAAATACAAAAAAGAAAGAACAGTGAAACATATAAAAAATGTGGAGTGCAAATAGTTATGTCACAGGAGACATAATTGGAAAGAACTGAACATGTGAATTTGATAAAGAAAGGTTTTCAGGATGTTTATTCAGTGGAATATCTGGGACAAAGGAAAGACGAGTACATATATTAATTGCAAGATGGGCTCCAATAGTGAAAGAAGAGGATAAAAAAGATAATAATGGCAGATTTGTAGTGCTAAGGGGCTACTGACAAGGGGGGATTATACTGGCATGTATTTATATTCCACCTAAAGCTGCTATAATGCAGCTTAAGAAAATTCTGGGAGAAATAATCAGAAAGGAATATTACTTATAGGTGAGGACTGGAATTTGATTTGCAGCAGTGAAAATTTGTCTGGGGGGCCCAGAAGGGAAAGTATAACAAAGGGGGTAGATTTTTGAAAACATTTATGAAAATATTTGGCATGGAAAATGTGAATTCAGTAACAGGAGTTCGGAGTGAATTTACATATTATTCCCCAAGATATAAAAACTGGGCTAGGCTAGACAGAATTTACATTTTACAGGAACATGTGCATTTAATTGAAGGTATTGAAAAGCACTCAGTAATTATTTCAGATCATGCACAATAATAACTAAAATAAAAACACAGGGTAATGAAATAAAAATGAGACACTGGCACCTTCCCACCTATCTGTTAAAAAAGAGAGGGATTTAAGGAATGGGTAGTGCAGATTATTCAGGAGCTATTCAAGAGGATAGAAATTACTTTTGAAAATATAGCTAGGGAGTGGGATAAAATTAAGGTGGAGTTTAAAAATAGGGTAGGAATAAAAGAAAGAGAGCTATAGTTAAGAATTAACAAGAATTATTTAGAGGGACTGTCAAATGTTAAAGTATTGCAGAATAGGGGGAATCTCACAGAACAAGAACAGGATCAACTGCAGAATGCTAAACAGAAAACAAGGGTTTACCAAGATGATATACAAGACTTTAGAAAAACTGCTGTTAAGCAACTGTTTTTTGATAATAACCCTAGAGCACAAAAACGTTTAGCACAACAACTCAGAAAGCAGAAAGTAAAAAGGGCTGTTGCCAAGCTTAGGGAGCCTTTAACAAGAAAGGTAACAAAAGATGCTGTAGAGGTATTTGAAATATTTTGGAAATTCTATGAAAGTCTGTATAAAGCAGAGAAATATGGAAATCAAGAAAATATACAAATGGAAATGTTTATGGAAGAATTAAATATGCCAATGTTAGAGGTAGATGAGGCTCAATTACTAACATTTAGAATAGGAGGAGTTGAGATAAAAACTTTGATATATAACCAATCTACAAGAAAGTCCCCAGGAATAGATGGGATTCCTATCTAAGTTAGGAAGCTAGGAGGGAAAAAAACTTATAAATATTTGAAAGGTTTTGTTTAACAGTATTTTAAGAGGAGAAGTACCAACATCCTGGAAGAAAACAGCGGTAGCTGTAACACCGAAAGAGTATAATGATCCACCAGATCCAGCTTCATACAGGCCCATTTTAATAGTAAACCATGATTATAAAGTGTTTATGTCTCTAATGGCTAAAAGAATGGCAAAAGTGATGTCAACATTGATAGATATGGATCAATGTGGTTTTGTAGAGGGGAGGCAAACATTTGACAACATTAACAGAACACTGATGATCCAGATGGAAGCAGAATGTAAGAGAATACCATTATTGTTGGTGGGTCTTGATGCAGAGAAAGAATTTGACAGAGTAAGCTGCAACTTTATGTGGAGGGCAATGGAAGCATTTGCATTTCCTGACAAAAATTATAAGGCTGTATATGAAGATGTATGAGGGATCGGAGATGAAAATTAAAGTGGGTGGGGTCCTCTCTGATAATTTCTGTTTGAGCAGAGGAACCAGACAGGGATGTCCTCTTTCTCCTTTGTTATTTGCATTATATTTAGAACCATTGGCAAAGAAAATAATGTACTCAGTAATTCAGGGATATAATTGGTATGGTAGTCAAGAAAAAGTGGCTCCATTT
The DNA here is from genome assembly GCF_019279795.1 of Protopterus annectens. Classification (NCBI taxonomy): domain Eukaryota; kingdom Metazoa; phylum Chordata; order Ceratodontiformes; family Protopteridae; genus Protopterus; species Protopterus annectens. Next base: position 1,194,507,752 of record NC_056727.1, read on the forward strand.
GCAGATGATATTATTTTATACCTGACAAATCCAGAAAGAGACATTAAAATGTTGTGGAACATTTTGAGACAGTTTCAAATCTTTTCAGGATACAAAATTAATGAAGCTAAAACAATGGCAATAGCAGTAAATTATGTACCCACATATGAAATGGTTCAGCAATATCCATATTTATGGGGACATGATAAAATGAAATGTTTAGTAATATAGATTCAAAAATATTCTGGTGTGGCAGTTAAGGATATGTGGGAAGAGACTAAGCAAAAGATAATACAAAAACTGAGAAAATGGAAACTTGGTTATATGGATATGGATAATAAGGTACAAGCAGTTAAAATGTTTTTATTCCCATTAGTCTTATACACAGGTTAGGCATATTTTTATCCACCAGAGGAGAATTTGTGGATAGCAATTAATAAAGAGCTGAAGGACTTTATCCTGGAAGGGATGACGGCAAAGATCAAGTGGAATAAGCTGATTCTTCCAGTAGAACAGGGCGGATTGGGATTACCTGATTTGAAGGGATATTCAGAGCTACACAGTTAAGGCTCCTATACATAGCACAAGCAGAAAACTATAAATCAAAGTGAAAAGGGATGATGATGAAATGGGGGGGAAGCTCAAGAAACAAGACGAGACTGGGGTTTTTGGATTAAGGCCTTTAAGGAGAATAACAGTAATCATGCAGAACATTATATCTGTAAAGTAGCAGAAAGTATCCTAAGAACTAAGTCAACACAGGAATGGAGAAAGGAGATTCTGCTGATAGGGATGACTGCAATTAGGGATACAGGCAATAGGCAAGAAGTGGCTGGAATTTATTGTAGAAAACCAGGAACAAAGGTACTGGGAGCAAATAACTAGAGAGGGAAATATGATAGAATGGGAAGATGCCTAGAATTTATTTGGACTGCAGGTCAGAGATTCCCTTCCTATCGAGGACTGATATCAGAGTATAGGCAAAGAGAAAGAAATAGGGGGTCCTAAACAAAAGACCAGCACTGGTAAAGCTTTTACTAAAATCACGAATAGAAGTTGCCATTAAAAAAAGAAATAATTAGGGCATCATATAAAATATTGCGTGATAACTATAAGAATCAATCAGAGGAGGTTAGAAAGGATTTGGAGGAGAGACTGGATAAGCAATTTACAAAGAAACAAAGGGAGGATATATGTCACCCAAACATGCAACAAAATCTAGAAGATTTAGGATGTTTGCTTGGAAATGTTTACATAGATATTTTTATATCCCAAGTAGACGCCAGAGAATTCTTCCTCAGATAGACAGCAAATGTTGGAGGTGTGACAGGGAAGAAAGAGGTAACGGGGAACATATTTTCTGGGAGTGTGGTGAGTTTGCAGACTTTAAGGATTCTCTTTTAGATGCACTATCGGAGGTGATGGGTAGGGAGATTGTGTGATGAAAGAGATGATCTTTCTGAGCTATGATATAGAATCAGAATTGCTTAGAGATTGTAAGGCCTTGCTGTGTCTAATTATGGTGGCTGCCAAAAAAGTAATTACTAGAAAATGGAAATCAAAATCTAAATCAACTGTACTAGCAGTAGTGAATATAGTAACAGAGATAAAACAACCACAATTAAGATATTTAGAAAAGGATAGAAGCAAACTACATAGGAAAACATGGGAATTGTGGGAACAATACATACAGGGAGGAATGAGGTTTAAAAGAAGGCAGGACATAAATGTGCTGAAGGATAACACTGTCCAAGCTGCAAAATCCTTTACTAATGCATTCTATGGGCAGCTACTAGAATGCATGGATCGTGCCATCCCAAGCAAAACCAAGACTCACTCCTCCAAGAAAAGGAAACCAGTCTGGTGGACTCCTGCCATAAACAAGCTATACAATAGAAGGAGGAAACTATTACAAAAAAGAGTAAAATCCCAAGAAGGGAAGACATCCCTGATCAGTATCAACAAGAAACTACGATCCCTCATAAAATCATCCTAGGCGAGCTTTGAAAGAAACATTGCCAAGGACTCCAAAGATAACCACAAGGCATTCTTTAGCTATGTCAAGAATCTAAGTGGCAATGCTCAGATCTGCTCTGAGTTAGTGCAGATTGGCACAAAATACACTGAACCGACCGATAATACCAACATCCTGGCAGACAGGTTCAACGCAAACTTCACCCCCCTCTCACCCCCCAAAAGGGCCCATAACCATACCAGAAGACTGTAGAGTCCCTGAAATCACAGGCACTCAGGTTAAAACAGCCCTCTCCAAAGCCAAAAACTCAGCATCAATGGGACTGGACGGTGTCCCAGGCTGCATCCTACACGAGCTCAAAGATGAACTAACCCCTCACCTAAACACACTATTTAAACTCAGCCTCTCCACAGGCTACATACCCATAGAGTGGCACACAGTAACGGTTATTCCGCTCCACAAAGGTGGAGCCACAACAGACCCCGGTAACTATCGCCCTATAAGCCTGACTAGCTTGGTCTGCAAGGCTATGGAGCACATCATCATGGAACTCATTAACAGAGATATTGGGAACCTCCAAACACTGGACCCTACCCAGTTTGGCTTTGTTAAGGGCAGATCATGCCTCCTAAACCTGGTGGACTTCTTTGAGACAGTTATCAAGGCTACAGATGAGGGAAAGGTGGTACACACAGCCTACCTAGACCTCACTGAGGCCTTCGACACCATTCCCCATTCTGGTATTATAGACAAGCTCACCAGCCTGAACATAAACCCCTACGTCACAAGATGGGTTGCCATCTGGCTCATGGACAGTACCCACATGGTGAGAGTTGCAGGAGCTAGGTCCATCTCTAAACCGGTTACAAGTGGTGTTCCCCAGGGCTCAGTCCTAGGACCCCTCCTGTTCGGCATATACTTCTCAGAGGTACAGGCAAGCACAGGAGGACTATGGCTGACCAAGTTCACAGACAACTGCAGACTAGGGGCTATAATTGATTCTCCGGCTGACACAGACATCCTCCAAAAGGGTCTCACTGAGATGGATACCTGGTGTCAATATCATGGCCTCAAGCTAAATGCCAACAGTGCATAGTCATCCCCTTTGGAAAAAACAAAGTACCCACAAACTACCACATAGGTGGTAGTCCCCTAAATACGGAAGACGTAATAAGGGATCTGGGGACCCAAGTAGATAGTAATCTCAACTTTGATAATCACATTGCCAAAGTGGTTAGAAAAATCCTTCTATGTGGCCCACCTAATTGCAAAAGGGTTCGCCTCCAGATCAAAAGAGGTCATTGTGCCCCTCTACTCATCACTCATCAGACTCATCTTAGAGTACAACACCCCATTTGGGATGTACCTTACAAGACACCTGCAACAGTTGGAAAGACCACAGAAGTACCTCACCAAGAGGATCATTGGCCTCAAACCAATGCCCTATGCAGCTCGACTGAAGAAACTCCAGTTGTACTCAATTGCATACCGCCTACTCAGAGGTGATCTCTGCCTGACAAACAAGGCCATGTCCAACCCAGAATTGATGGACATGCTCCACCTAAAGAAAATCTTATCCCCTCGAGCCACACGCTCTAGGGATCTAAACCTCACCACAACAATAAATAGGACGTGCTGGAGGAATAGATTCCTGTCCCGGAGACTTCCCATGCTTTGGAACAAGATCCCAATCTACATTAGGCAGAGCTCCTCGCTAACACTCTTCAAAAGAAACCTTGACGAGTGGATGGGAAACAGAAAGTTTACCTCGGGGATCACTTCAGTGGCTCTGCTGGACAGAGGCACAGGGAACTAATCTAAGGGGACAGCGAAAGCCAACACATACTGGCTAGGCTTATAAATGCTTTCGGGCAGATAGCTAGTACCCACCTATGAACCTATGAACCTATGTAATGTTTGACTGAAATTATTGGGTAGATTATAAGTGATGTATAATGTCTGCAACTGGGATTGTGCCAGTATAGTTTGTGATGTAAAATGCTTGCAAGTAGGACTGTGTCATTGTGGATTGTTTTCATTTATATAAATGTATGATTGCCTATGTTGTAAGTGATGGTTTAATAAAGATGTTTCTTGTTTAAAAAAAAAAGCAGGAATTGAATAATTTATGTAATATTGCTTAGATTATATGATATATAGCAAAACATGTGAAGTATAATGTTTGTAAATGCGGATGTGTTAATACAGTTTGATTACTTTTATATAAATGTAAATTTGCTTGTGTCACAAGACACTCCCAAGGACATTCGGTTAACAAATGTTATATTTATTTATTCATTCATTCATTCATTTATTGTTTATTCTTTATTGGTGAGGTTAAGAGGAATATAAGACCCTGTATATTGGGGCATGTCAGGGATATAAAATAAGAACAAAAATAACCTTGTAGCTACCCACTTTCTAGAGAAACACATTTTTGATAGTTCCTTTTGTATAAAAATTTGTTTTTGAATTTTTGAGTCAGTAAGAACGCTGAAAGGGTGCCAATGCTAAGACTTTGTTTAGATATAAGGAGGCTTTGTTTGTTCTGAAATATCAGACCTAGAAATCATGAGGCCTGAAACAAGAATTATACCGGAAGGTGTTGATTGTTCAGTGCACTGATTGTTTTATATGGTTTGTATGTTATTATTGTTTTACAAGCTTGCCTGATGTATTGTTCTTCTTTATTCTTTGGAAAGGCAACAGCCAAAGTGATAAAACTGTTAGCAAAGCTTGGATTTTATTGGGTCATTATAGTCTTTGTGGTTTATATATTTTTATGCAATTGTTTTACATACATACCAAAAATTGGACCTTTTCAGTACATTTCAAGGCAATTAACCCAAAGTTCTGAACTTTCACTCCCTGATTTCATCTCAGCATTTGCTTAATGAGCATTGGTGTTTGAAATTCAGAAATAAACTTGCATTGTGCCAAAGGAATGATTAAATATACAAAAAAAAGTCTTATACTCAAAGATGCAGGACAAAATGTATGACATCATATAAATGTCTTCCACATCCGCCAGTTATATAATTATTTCTTCTTGTGGTAGCTTGTCCCAACAGTACCTTTTAGACTCTTTATAATATTAGTAGTACAGTAGTAGCAACAATACAATGAATTAGTGCAAGTACCTTTTCATTTTATGTAACTGGATTATCTAGTACCCTAACCCTGACATTAATTGCCTCTCCTTCAGCTTCATGTAATCCCTCCCCCATCCTCACTGCTGATAAGATCTTTCCTCTGTTTCAACTTGCTGTTGACAATGTGGCCTCACATAGACTGTAGTCTCATAGCCTCCTACCTACGTTACCACCACAATTATCTTGTATTTGTAGGATTAATTAATCTTCCCTCATCCAATTTGTCATTCTTTACTATTATTTCATTCAGTACTAACAGAAGAATCCAAAATAGAAAATACTTTTCTGCTTTGAGATTGTACAGTAGTTATCTCGAATTATCTCAAATCTTGTAGTTTGTTAAATTCAGTCATACTGTAAGCTGCCATCTCGTTCCAGATCTTTGATCTAGCTCTAATTTCATGGTAAGCCATTCTCCAGAGATTCTTCCTTTATTGATTATATACCATTCATATCCTGTAAAGATGCCTATTTCTCCTTAACAGCATTTTCCAAAACTCTCACTCCTTAGTTAACATTTACTTTGTACCTAGGTTATTTATCCTTTCCTTGGAACTCGCTACCAGTTAAGTAGACAAGAGTCATGCAAAACCTTTTTTTGTTTGTTTGCATACTATCACCTTGGCTGTTTCTGACTTCAGACTTCTTCCATCCTGCTTCCTGATCTGTCCTCCATGGTTATTTGTGCATTTTAGAGATACACGAGTATGACTCCTGCTGGGAATTTCCTTTTGTGCAGGAAACTCTATGCTTAAATGGAGGCATGTAGCACCATATACCAGAAGTGGATCAAGCCA
>NC_056727.1:1194516154-1194521154 GCF_019279795.1 Protopterus annectens
AGATATAATGTTTTTTTGCTCAGGATGAAGCAAACTGGATAGTTGGTTGAGGTGTTCTTCAAGTTGTGATTTAATAGTGGAGGGGAAGGATATGTAAATTGCAATGAAGGGAAGTTTACTAATAAAAACTGAGAAGAATAAAGACATAGAACAGAGCCTTGGCTCACCCATTTGTGTAAATTATTGATGAGGAGGTTGATGCACCTATCCTATATTTTAAAGTTCTATGGGAGAGGAAGTCTTGCAAACAGCTGAGGGACTTTAAGATAAATCCTTTAGTGATTAGAGAATCGTGAAGTAGATTATGTTTGAGAAAGGTGTTCCCAACAAATGTAGAGGAGCCAGGTTAGAAAACCATCTGGACCTGGGGGGGGGAGAGTCAGTTGGCAAGGACTATTTTATTGACTTCTATTGCTCAGAAGTTGAATTGAAGACAGTTATAATATTGCTGCACACTGATCAACAATTTTACTTCAGCTCTTCCAGTATGAAAAAAGAAATGAAGAATCTGGAGCCAGAGATACTGTCAATTTGAGCAAAATTCAGTTACTGGCTAGTAAGTACACCACCTGGATACCTGCAAAAAAGAAACTAAGACAGCCTGAAAGAAAATCAACTATAAAAGGTGAAGAGAAAATACTGACTGGGAAGAATCTTGCAGCTTTTTAGTTAAAAACAGTTCAAGTTCCAGCTTTGGTGCAATACATGGCTTCCAGTAACCTATAGGAAAAAAGTCAAATGTGCTCAGAGATGATTATACTAAATAAAACACTGAAGGAGTATATAGACTTGAATAACAAAAAAAAAAACTTGAAAAAATGGAAGAAGCTTTAAACAGATATTCAGATGAACTGACAAAACTGCAAAAATCAGAGGGTGAAATGAAGAAGATGCTGGCTGAGTCTGAGACTGCTCAAGAAGAGATTTTTAAAAAATGGTAGAATTAGAGGACAGAGCATTTTAGGGAAAATCTGAGATTTTCTACTGTACCAGTGAAACTAGGAGGAACAGACTGTATTAATTTTATGAAGGCACCAATAAGCAACTGGACTGGTATTCCACAGCAGAAACTGTTAATTGAAAGAGCATACCATGTGTATGCTCCAAATATGGCCACGAGAAAGCAGCCAAGATCTTTATTAGTAAAGATGCAAACCTATCATCAGAAAGAGTTAATTCTGACAAAACTGTGGCAAAAGGGAAAATATTAAAAGTTGGAGACAGTAGAGTGTTTGTGTAAGATGAGTATTCACTGTAAACCAGTCAGAAGAGTAATACATTTATTCCAGCAATCGGGGAATGTTGAAAGGCGGGTGTGAGATTCAATCTGATGTATCCAGCTGTCTTCCCAATATTTTTTCCAGGGGGATCATAATTATTCTTTGATGCAGAACAGGCTAAGGAAGAAATGCAAATGTTTGTCCAGCTAAAAATGAGCCATTAAGCAGAAGGGAACTCTGCTTTTCATTCTTCTGATAATAAAGCACACAGAGATACTTTGCTAGTGAAACCTTTTCCACTATTCCAAAGGAATATTCTTGAGAGGCACAGAAAAGCACGAGTTGATCAGAAAAATCAGGAACACCATGGAACTTAACAGGAATCTGGAGATGTGAGATGGAGATGAACAGGAAGAAGACCAGCAACATGGAAATTATTAAATAAATGTGAGACTGCAAAGCACCAATCACATTTGTGAAATATGGCTGTATAAAAACAAGTGGAAAGAGTAGACTTTTGTTGACTTTGTTAAACGTGTTTGGAACTCAAAGGCATTTGCCTCACTTCATGTTGTTAATGTTTGGAATGACTCTGAGAGAAGGAGGAAGGAAACAAGTAACTGTAAGTAAAACTGTTTTTTCTTAGTATTCCTACAAAACTTTTCACAGTATAAATTGCATAATTTATAGTAAAATATTTTTATTTGTTCTTGTATGGGATAAATTTACTAAAGTAAAAATGTGCCCTTTTTCCTTCCTCTTCTCTTTCTTTCTTTCTTTTTTTTGGTATTAAAATGTAGGCATTACTGTCAAAAAGAGAAGAAAAGCTATACAAAAACATGCTCAATAGTTTGCAATATTTGATTTGTTGAGGTGGGTGTAAAAGTACACAGATCATAATATATGTAGAACCGACATGTTTTCTCTTACTTCTGCATAGGTGAATGTCTGGATTAAGACCCTTTGATTAGTCTAATAACAAATTTTAAGTGGAAACAAGTAAATATGAGAACACCAAATATAATTATTTTTTTTCTTTAGCAATATATATGTTTCCTCTTGTCTTTCAGGCTGCAACAGATGACTTCAGTTATCTTTTTCATCTTACTTTTCCATGAATGCAAGCTGACAATAGGGCAATTAAAGACAACACTGATTTCTTCATGGCTAAAAGTTAATGAACTCTGAAAGAATGCAAGTAGTTTTCATATCTGGGAGGGGGGAGTAAAGACAAAAAAAAGAACAGACACCAGTTAAAGTAAGGAGAAGCACAAGCAATAACATGCTTCTTAGCAAGGATAACCTCAGTTTCAGGTTAACAAGAGCCTGTGTTAGCAGCTGTATATCTGGCACAACTGTTCCTATTAGGAGGGTTAAACTTCATTATTTGACAATATACATGGTTGTGTGTGTTTATATTAAGCTAATTATCTTGGGGGTGTTTGATTTCTTGTTTGAGGTTTTTTTTTATTAAAATAAAGCTTGTAAAATGTTATTAGGGCTATAATGCTGATGATAAGAAAAATATATATAAACAATTAACCTTCCAAATGTTGATGGGTGCTTATATCACAAAAGCTGGGATTAGACATTTAAAAAGCTGCCATATATGTAATAGGTGGTAATGATGATTTCTTACCATAACGATGACTCTTTCTATATATTCATGGAAGGTCCCTGGTCTCACAGGTATAGACAAAAAAAGGAAAGAATACTTAATTATTTTAAGAAATGCAGAGTAAAAATAGCAATGCTAGAGAAGACACTTTTGAGAAGAACTGAAGCATGTGAATTTAATAAAGAAAGGACTTCAAGATTGATATTCTCCAGAATATCAGGGACAAAGGAAAATATGAGTACTTATATTAAATGCCAGAGCAGCTCCAGTAGTGAAAGAAGAGGAGAAACATAATACTGGCAGATATGTAGTTTTAAGGGGTTACTGGCAAGAGATGAAGATTACACTGACATGTATTTATATTCCACATAAAACTGCTATTTTGGAGTTTAAAAGAATTTTGGGAGAAATTGGCAGGAATATTACTTATAGGTTTGAACTGGAATTTGATTTGCATCAATGAGGATGTATCTCAGGGGGCCTAGAAGGGAAAATATAACAAAAGAGGGTAGATTCGTGAAAAAAACTATAAAAATATTTGGTATGAAAACTAGGAAGGTAACTGGGAACATATATTTGGCGTGTAACGAGTTGGCAGATTTTAAAAATTCCCTACAGAGTACTCTGTCAGAAATATTGAGTGAGCAAATAGATGCAACTAAGGAAATAATTTTTGAGCTGGGATGAAATATCTAAATTGCCTAGACATAGAAAGGCCTAGCCAAGTTTAATTCTGGTGGCTTCCAAAAAAGCAATTACTAGAAAATGAAAATCAAAGTTTAAACTAACTGTATTTGAAGTATTGAATATTGTTAAAGAGATAAAAGAACTGGAAGTAGTCACATTAGAAAAGGGTAGGAGCAAATTACACAGAAAACATGGAAATTGTAGGAACAATACATGCAGATTAATGTTTTGGAGGTGGACTAATATTTAAGAGAAGGCAGGAACTGAGCATTTTTTATAAAGTTGGATTGACAATAGTTATAGTTATGCAAAAACATGTGTGATGTGTACTATTAGTAAATAGAAGCATGCTAATATAGTTTGTTTTATTTTATATAAATGTATGTTTGCCTTTATCTTAAAGGATAATTCAATAATGGTGTTAAAACATATACAGAATTATGGTGTTTGTTCTCTAACTTACGAACTAGAATTTTAAACATCACCATACTAACTGATAATGATATGTTTTGAGACCATAGAGCTTGTATAAAATTATTAACATTTTGCCAGCAATCTTTTAATAATACACATTCCAATAAAATGTTTCCTGTCAACTCTAATATTCATATTACATCTCCAACAATAGCTTTTAGAATCTTTAAGTATTTTTGAAATTGTATTAAGAATTAAGAGTAATGAGTGCTGAAAGCCATGGTGGTGCAGCGGTAGCATTGTTGCCTCGCAACAAGAGGTTCTCCCGTTCGATTCTTGGCTGGAGCGCCTTCTGTGTGGAGTGTGCATGTCCTCCCCGTGGTCGAGTGGCATTCGAAAGACATGCGTGAATGGGCGTGCCTTCGTTGAAGGTTGGACGTCGGGCTGGCACCTCGGCACCATAAAAATCGACTGCCAATCATTAGCGGACCGGAGTTCTGCTGTGGCGACCCCTAATCGGGAAAAGCCGAAAGAAAAACAACAACATTAAGAGTAATGAGTGCTCTATGTAAACACTTATGGGTATAAACTTTCCATCGGTGAACTAAAGAAAAATTACCTAATGATTTTAAATTTTAATGCTCAAACTTGTTATTAATAATATCAGCATTTATAAAGGTGCAGTGAAGGGATAGATGGTAGGTGTTTTTGAGGATGAAGCAGATATATAACCTAATGTGCACCTTTGTTACTGTATGGTAAGCAAGGCTGGAGTTAGGTTTTCAGTTGCCTTGAGAAGGAATAGAAAAAGCAAGGGAGTGCTTTTAATAAATAAAATAAGGAACATCGGATATTTGTGTGATTGGTAGTGTAATTGTCTGCATATATGAGTGGTGGGAGGGTGGACTTTGTTAGAGATACCACAGAAATGTGGTGTGTGAGCATGAAGAGGTGACAAGTTAGTTGAGCAGCTTTAAGGAAGGGATTTTCGATACAGGAGTAAGGGTAATGAGGGTAATTGCATGAGAGGAGGAAGGCTATACATCTGATGATTAAAATAA